>NC_143049.1:23160227-23313409 GCF_057628025.1 Oncorhynchus mykiss
AAGTCTATGGAAGGGAGTGAGAACCATCAACTTCCTAGGTTTTGTATTGAAGTCAATGTACCCAGGGGAGTACGGAAGCTAGCTGTCCTCCAGCTACACCATGGTGGTACCCTACAGAGTTCTGTTGAGGCTACTGTAGAACTTAATTGCAAAACAGTGTGTTTTAATCAATTCTTTGGTGACATGAATATATTTAGTTCAGTTTTATCTAAAAAAGGATCACTTTTTTAATGTTTCACTATTTACATTTTTCAGAAATTCACTGAGGAGGATGGTCTTCCCCTTCCTCCTCTGAAGAGCCTCCAATGGTTGAAATCTTCCTAGAAGTGACACATGGTTGACGGAAAGACATGTCAAAATGATTGAATGAAAGTTTGGCACTTTAGCGAGCCTTTATTCATATAAAGAAAATCATATGTATTGAATTCTCCACGTGTTCTATATTAAAGAGTACTGCGTTTCATATAACAGGCTTTTAAAATTCAATATTGGTGCAAAGTTACTCTTCTCGTGGAATGACCCAGCCAGTGCAGCCACCCTCCTTAACACTATAATGGTGTTTAGTGAGATAATGTCCAATTGATTACTAGGTTAATCTAAACCCATGTTTATAGTCCCCCGACCCTCACCTCAAATGCACTTACTTTGGTGCTTTCTTGACATGAATCATCCCTCTGAAAATTGGGGGCTGTTAATGTAAGTGTATTTTAATGGAACACTTCAGAAGCAAACCAATTACATCAACGCTTCCAATATGGGCTCGATTAAAAACAACCTTTAATTTGAAACTAAGGCCCTGATTCGGAGTTTGCAGTCGAAGACGTCTTAATCAGTTTCACCTGCTTCACCGTGCATCTACCAGCAACCTTACCTACACATTTTAATTCGGACACATGGCTCTGTTTATAAAGCATTTAGCTACAATTTCACATTACAATACTTATCTGCACTGAGTAACCAGTAAGGGGATAGTGGAGGCCTTCCTGCTTGCTGTAAATTGACAGACGAATGTCAGAGGTACAATTGTCTCCAATCATTTTGAATTAATTTCCACATTACCTAATTCACGCAAACTATGTCTACAATCAAAGCCTGTATTTGGAATCAATTATTGACCCGTCTGTGTTAAAAACACATCCAAAATGACTTACAAAAATCAAGAGTCTCAACAACCACCCATGGAGAGAGAGAGAGAAGAGAGAGAGAAGAGAGAGAGAGAGAGAGAGAGAGAGAGAAGAGAGAGAGAGAGGAGAGAGGAGAGAGGAGAGAGGAGAGAGGAGAGAGGAGAGAGGAGAGAGGAGAGAGGAGAGAGGAGAGAGGAGAGAGGAGAGAGGAGAGAGGAGAGAAGAGAGAGAGAGAGAGAGAGAGAGAGAGAGAGAGAGAGAGAGAGAGAGAGAGAGAGAGAGAGAGAGAGATCAGATCAGATCAGATCTGGGCCCCAGTTCATACCTGGGCCCCAGTTCATCCTCGCATCTCCAGGTGAACTCTCCGAAGCTCTCGTAACGCTGGTTGTAGTGGTAGAGTACACGGTGCAGGGTGGGAGAGCCCAGTTCCATCAGCGCATTGTAGGCCGTCTGCTGCTCCTTGCCACTTGTGTAACCATTGAACAAGTTGTAGATCTTGTCTGAAATCTCTGCAACAACACAGATCTGATCTCAGTACTGTATATGGAGCCAAGACATAAAATAAAATGTTATTGGTCAACATACACATATTTAGCAGATGTTTTTGCGGGTGTAGTTAAATTCTTTACATGTGTGTCTCTACAAGTTTTCAGATTGGTAACTACTGTTAGAAAATGTGTCTAAAAACCAAGATACGGGTACAGAAACTGTCCATCCATGCATGAGAAATCCCACCTTGTGCTTTGACGTCATCCACAGCAGGACAGGGGGTCTTGATGGTGACCTCACTAGGACTGGAGCGACGGCCTGTGTTGTCCACTGCCCAGAGCCTAAACCTGAAAACCAACATATATGACTAGTGTTAGTTCATTGCAATGAGAGTGCATGCTACAGCAATAATGTGTGCAACTGCTAACTAGTGCTTCAGGTTTTGAAAATAAAAATGACCCTGAATAAAGTGGTGGAAATTAGATGCATTCAATGTTATTGTGACAAAATCATTACATTTTCTGATTGACTGTTGTAATGTGATAAAACTGCTAATAAAATCTGACAATAGGATAAATTTACAAAACAAGTGCGTGGATGTTAACATTTACTTGAAGCATATCGCCATCTAGTGGAAGGAAACATTAACAACTACCACCTGCAGTGGTATCTGTGAAATAGTGTATTTTGTCTACCCCAAATAAATGTACTGTATGTATCCATGGTTCCGAATACAATACAATACAGCCTGACCAACAAGGCACTTAGATCACTGTCCAGTGTCAAGACAATAAGATAAATGAAATAATGTGTAAAATTAGGTTTCCTTTTTGGAACCTACAGAGCCGGTATTTTTACATTTTCAAAGCTGAACTGAAAGATTTCGCGAATACACTTCTAAAGAAGTAATCAAGCATTTCGCTAACTGTACAGCACAGGTATAGAGAGATTTAATGATAAAAGGAAATATTTTGAAAATAACTGAATTTGCCTGTTGTAACAACTGTGCTGAACAGCCTGCCAACAAGGAGACTGACCAGAAGCAAAATTATGTCAAGATAAAAGACATATGTTTTTGGTTGGGATATTCCTATTCCTATACATCAGAACCATTTGAAGAGACAATGTGCTCAAGCTGAGGGTTTCTCCCACTCCCTCCTTTGTGTAATCTTTTCAGTGTGTCTACCCCATTTGCAGAGCGTGTGTGAGGTAAGTGGCTGCATGTGTGGAGTTAGGGAGCTGAGTGTGAGTGCCAAAGGAGGGAGGGGGAGGTGGAGGGGTGCCGGAGGAACTTATATCTCTCAGAGCATGGCCCAATTCATTACACCGACTGACCCTAAACACACAGTCAAGCGTTCCATGCGGTCATTACATACTGGCCACCAGGCAGCACAACATTGACCTCACATGGGACTTCCTCAGTGGTGAGTTTACATCACCACAATATCATCTTGCAGTACTACAACCACCGGAGCAATGCAGACTGTAATGTCCAGTAGCACAGAAACAGAATAACCATAAGCTGCTTTCATTACACCCGGCAATGACCTCACTTAACTCCTCACGTTTCCCGGAAAGTGAATTGATTTTTCCTAATATCGAATTCAACAATATCATTTTTTTCAAATTTTTGGGAGAAAATACACAATACCTCCCAAATAGTTTGTTTTCGTGGTTTATTATTTAGCCATTTATAAACATTAGAGGTCATTATAATATAAATCCAGGGTAAATGTTGAATTTTGTGATAAAAAAAAATATATATATGTATATTGAAATAACACCTCAAATAGTGCACATTTTGTCAAGAACAAGGCCTTTCTCTGTCATGTTTGTCTGCACACCTAATCTGTTGATCTTGTGATTCTTGTTTCTGCTATTAGCATTAAGTGCTCCGTTTACGCACTTTCAAGCTGTTCCAAAGCATGAGCTACTTCCCCAGCTGTCTGAACCATATTTTAAAAAAAAACAATTTGAACCTTAAAAAAGTACATACACATGACTGGGGAGTGATTCCAGGCTCTACCTTGCACAAACTGGATGTTGTTCCCTTCATTTAGACTGTGATAACATCGACACGTATGTACACATCCACGGAACATCAAGGGCAAGGCTTCCCTCAGTGCAATACACAACAGTGTTATAATATGGTGTAAAAGTTCTAGGAGATATGCTTTCCCATGATCTGCATTTACCCTAAGAAGAATAGCTAGCTAGTTTGATATTATCCATTAACCAATCTTCATATTGTGCAATTCCTCAAATTAATAATTTTCCATTTTCCGTTGTTGTCTTTTTCTTGGAAATCTTACATTCAAGTCACTGCTTGCTAAAACAAGTTCGAAGGAGACAAGCAATGTGTTTACAAGTTGGTTAAGTATATTTTACGTATTTATCTGAGTGGTGATAATGACGATATAGTATTTTTAATTTGAAGATTTTATTTCCAAAATGCTATATCCACCATTTTTTTGCATTTGTGTTAGCTCATGTGTGTGTAAAATATTTATTTTCTCAGATTTTTTATTCATATATTTAGGTGGGTATTAAAATGTTTTTTTTTGTTGGCAACATATCTATATATCCATTGTTTAGCTGGAATGAAATGTTCATATACTGTATTGACTGTGATATATGGTGGTCTTACCTAGCTATCTTAAGATGAATGCACTAACTGTAAATCGCTCTGGATAAGAACATCTGCTAAATGACTGAACTGTCAAATGTAAAGGTTTTACATATAGATCTCAAATTACTGGTTTGATTCATAAAAAAATATATATGTTTATATTGATGTCACAAATGTATCATTTGTACAGTTTGTTGTTTTTATGTAGTTATTTGTTACATTTGACTGTGTAAAACCTAGCAGTACAACTTATTTCTCTGAGAGTGAGGCAGCTATATAGCATTTTGCAAAAAAACATGATTATTTCTCTTGAATTAAACCATCAAGTGATAGATTTCCAACAAATACATGAATGTCATTGAAAAACCCCTGACATGATTAGATAGTGAAAAAAAACATTAAAAATATGTTATCTAAAGGGGCAATCTGTAGTTGCTACATCCAGTTTTGGACAAATAAATTAATGATATACGGTGCCTTCGGAAAGTATTCAGACCCCTTGACTTTTTTCACATTTTGTTAGGTTGCAGCCTTATTCTAAAATTGATTAAATCATTTTTTTTCGCAGTAGGGATGGTGCCAGGTTTTGTGCAGACGTGACGCTTGGCATTCAGTCCAACGAGTTGAATCTTGGTTTCATCAGACCAGAGAATCTTGTTTCTCATGGTCTGAGAGTCCTTTAGGTGCCTTTTGGCGAGCTCCAAGTGGGCTGTCATGTGCCTTTTATTGAGGAGTGGCATCTGTCTGGCCACCCTGCCACATATATCCGATTGGTGGAGTGCTGCAGAGATGGTTGTCCTTCTGGAAGGTTCTCCCATCTACACTGAGGAACTCTAGAGCTCTGTCAGAGTGACCATCGAGGTCTTGGTCACCTCACTGACCAAGGCCCTTCTCCCCCGATTGCTCAGTTTGGACGGGCGGCCAACTCTAGGAAGAGTCTTGGTGGTTCCAAACTTCTTCCATTTAAGAATGATGGAGGCCACTGTGTTCTTGTAGGCCTTCAATTTTGATGAAATGTTTTGGTACCCTTCCCCAGATCTGTGCCTCGACACAATCCAAAGCTCCACGGACAATTCCTTCGACCTCATGGCTTGGTTTTCTCTTTGACATGTACTGTCAACTGTGGGACCTTATATAGACAGGTGTGTGCTTTTCCAAATCATGTCCAATCAATTGAATTTACCACAGGTGGACTTCAATCAATTTGTAGAAACACCTCAAGGATGATCAATGGAAACAGGATGCATCTGAGCCCAATTTTGAGTCTCATAGCAAAGGGTCTGAATACTTATATAAATGTGATATTTCTGTTTAAAAAAAATACAAATGTGAAAAAAATGTCCTATTTCTGTTCTTTGGATTATATACGGAGGATCCAGCACCCAATTTAAGTTTATATACTGTAAGGTGGAGTCAAGCACCTTGTTTATCTCTTCATATACCCCATGAGATCCCACAATATAAGGTTATTTTTCTCCAATGTTTGTACATTTTGTAAATGTAAAGAAATACTGTATGGCCTCAAAACATGGTTAAAACAATACATGTAATATCATGGATGGGCAGTTCTTTCATTCATATCTCTGTCTATTAATCTGAGAGTGGCTACATTTCTACAGGCCCATTCCTAAGCTTTTTATCAAAACAGAGGCGGGGTGCCTACTTTGTTGTTGTTTCAACTGTAAAACAATAAAAGCTAATTTACCAACATTTCTGAAAATTGATATATAGCATTTTGGAAAGAAACCCCACAAGAGATAAGCATCCATTCATAATGCTACAGCAACTTACATGTATGTTGTGTCTGGCTCCAGGCAGCGGATGATCATGCTCACGGAGGAGGTCAAGAGGTCAGGGATATCCCCAAGCATCACACACGGAGACTTGGCCCCAGACAGGATGTCATCCACAAAGCTCAACATCGTCTCTGTACGGGAGGAAATCCAATTCATCAAATAATCAGTGACATCATGTGTTGACTAGAGAGGATATTTGCACCTGCAAACATCACAAATAGTAATTCATAGCAACGGTTCTTGAAGGAGACAAGACAACGTTTTCGTATAGTACTTTATAATTCTTCAAATCCATAGGCTAATATCTAAGGCTTTTACATTTTCAGTTTGGGGCACATTAGGAACATGTATGCGTACTGTCAGCCGCCATCACAACGTCTCCACAGAAACACTACTCTGTGAGCTCAAATAATATACAGTGCAGACTTCACTTTTTCAAAATGTTGTTACGTTAGAGCTGTATTCTAAAACTGATTTTTTTTCCTTCACCAATCTACACATAATACCCCACGATAACAAAGTGCAAACAGGTTTTTAGAATTTTTATCAAATTTATTAAAAATATAAAACTGGGGCCTAAGACACTGCATCGCAGTGCTAGCTGTGCCACTAGAGATTCTGGGTTCGAGTCCAGGCTCCGTCGCAAATGGCCGCGACCGGGAGAACCATGGGGCGGCGCACAATTGGCACATTGTCGTCCAGGTTATGGCGAGGGTTTGGCAGGCAGGTGTGTCCTTGTCCCATCGCGCACTAGCGACTCAGTGCACGCCGACACGGTCGCACAGGTGTACGGTGTTTCCTCTGACACATTGGTGCGGCTGGCTTCCGGGTTAAGTGGGCATTGTGTCAAAGAAGCAGTGCGGTTGGGCTGTGTTTCAGAGGACGCATGGCTCTTGACCTTCGCCTCTCCCGAGTCCGTACGGGAGTTGCAGTGAATAGACAAGACTGTAACCAATTGGATACCATAAAAAATTGTGGAGAAAAAAGTGTGAAAAAAATCATAATAATAATAAAAAAACAAGTATTAGGACCCTTTGCTATGAGACACAAAATTGAGCTCAGGTGCATCCTGTTTCCATTGATCATCCTTGAGATGTTTCTACAACTTGATTGGATTCCACCTGTGGTAAATTCAATTGATGGGACATGATTTGGAAAGACACACACCTGTCCCACAGTTGACAGTGCATGTCAGAGCAAAAACCAAGCCATGAGGTTGAAGGAATTGTCCGTAGAGCAGGATAATGTCGATCTGGGGAAGGGTACTAAAACATTTCATCAGCATTGAAGGTCCACAAGAACACATTGGCCTCCATAATTCTTAAATGGAAGAAGTTTGGAAGCACCAAGACTCTTCGTAGAGCTGGCCGCCTGGCCAAACTGAGCAATCGCGGGAGAAGGGCCTTGGTCAGGGAGGTGACCAAGAACTCGATGGTCACTCTGAAAGAGCTCCAGAGTCCCCTTTGGAGATGGGAGAACTTTCCAGAAGGACAACCATCTCCGCAGCAATCCACCAATCAGGCCTTTATGGTAGAGTGGCCAGACGGAAGCCACTTCTCAGTAAAAGCAGTGGTGGAAAAAGTCATACTTGAGTAAAAGTATAGATACCTTAGTAGAAAGTTACTCAAGTAAAAGTGAAAGTCAGCCAGTAAAATACTACTTGAGTAAAAGTCTAAAAGTATTTGATTTTAAATATACTTATGTATCAGCAGTAAAAGTATAAATAATTTAAAATGTCTTATATTACGCAAAGCAGAGAGCACCATTTTCTTGTTTTTAAAATGTATGGATAGCCAGGGGCACACTCCAACACTCAGACATTATTTACAAAAGATGCATTTTTGTTTAGTTAGTCCGCCAGGGCAAAGCAATAGGTATGACCACGTCTTCTCTCGATAAGTGCTTCAAAATGTAACAAGTACTTTTGGTTGTCAGGGACAATGTATGGAGTAAAAAGTACAGTATTTTCTTCAGGAATGTAATGAAGTAAAAGTAAAAGATGTCAAAAATATCAATAATAAAGTAAAGTACAGATACCCAAAAATACTACTTAAGTAGTACTTTAAAGTATTTTTACTTAAGTACTTTACAGCACTGAGTAAAAGGCACATGACAGGCCATTTGGAGTAAGCCAAAAGACACCTAAAGGACTCTCAGACCATGGGGAACAAGATTCTCTGGTCTGATGAAACCAAGATTGAACTTTTTGGCCTGAATGCCAAGCATCACATCTGGAGGAAGCCTGGCACAATCCCTACGGTGAAGCATGGTGGTGGCAGCATCATGCTGTGGGGAAACTAGTCAGGATCAAGGGAAGATGAACTGAGTAAAGTACAGAGAGTTCCTTGGTGAAAACCTGCTCCAGAGCACTCAGGACCTCAGACTGGGGTGAAGGTCCACTTTCCAACAGGACAACGACCCTAAGCCCACAGCCAAGACAGCGCAGGAGTGGCTTCGGGACAATTCTCTGAATGTCCTTGAGTGGCACTGCCAGAGCCCAAACTTGACCCCGATCAAACATTTCTGGAGAGACCTGAAAATAGTTGTGCAGAGACGCTCCCCATCAAAACTGACAGAGCTTAAAAGGATCTGCAGAGATGAATGGGAGAAACTCCCCAAATAAATATGGGCCAAGCTTGTAGGGTCATACCCAAGAAGACTTGAGGCTGTAATCGCTGCCAGAGTTGCTTCAACAAAGTTCTGAGTAAATGGTCTGGATACTTAAGTAAATGTCATATTTCAGTTTTTTTTACACACTTACGGTCAAAAGTTTTAAAACACCTACACATTCAAGGGTTTTTCTTTATTTTTACTATTTTCTACATTGTAGACTCATAGTGAAGACATCAAAACTATGAAATAAAACATATGGAATCATGTAGTAACCGAAAAAGTGTTAAACAAATCAAAATATATTTGAGATTCTTCAAATAGCCACCCTTTGCCTTGATGACAGCTTTGCACACTTTTGGCATTCTCTCAACCAGCTTCATGAGGTTGTCATCTAGAATCCATTTCAATTAACAGGTGTGCCTTCTTAAAAGTTAATTTGTGGAATTTCATTCCTTCTTAAAAACTTCTTATGGCTGGGGGCAGTATTGAGTAGTTTGGATGAATAAGGTGCCCAGAGGTGCCCAGAGTAAACTGCCTGCTACTCAGTCCGAGAAGCTAAGATATGCATATTATTAGTATATTTGGATAGAAAACACTCTGAAGTTTCTAAAAATTATTTGAATGATGTCTGTGAGTATAACATATGGAAGGCAAAAACCTGAGGAAAAAATTTCAACCAGGAAGTGGGAAATCTGAGGTTTGTAGATTTTCAACTCATTGCCTATCGAAGATACAGTGGGATATTGGTCATATTGCACTTCCTAAGGCTTCCACTAGATGTCAACAGTCTTTAGAACCGTGTTTGATGCTTCTACTGTGAAGTGGGGGCGAATGAGAGGGCAATGAGTCAGAGGTCTGCCAGAGAGCCACGAGCTCTATTCCATTACATTTCTGAAGACAAAGGAATTCTCCAGTTGGAACACTATTGAAGATTTTTGTTAAAAACATCCTAAATATTGATTCTATACATCGTTCGACATGTTTCTACGGACTGTAACAGAACTTTTTGACTTTTCGTCTGCTCCTAGTGATCACGCGCCATGAATTTGGATTTGTGAACTGAATGCGCTAACAAAAGGAGGTATTTGGACATAAATTATGGACATTATTGAACAAAACAAACATTTATTGTGGAACTGGGATTCCTGGGATTCCTTGATGAAGATCATCAAAGGTAAGTGAATATTTATAATGCTTTTTCTGACTTCTGTTGACTACACAACATGACGGATATCTGTTTGGGTTGTTTTGGTCTCTGAGCGCCGTAAAGTTTTTTTGAAATCTGACACAGCGGTTGCATTAAGTAGAAGTGTATCTATAGTGGTGCATAATAGTTGTATATTTTATCAATGTTTATTATGAGTATTTCTGTAAATTGATGTGGCTCTCTGCAAAATCACCAGATGTTTTGGAACTACTGAACGTAACGCGCCAATGTAAACTGAGATTTTTTTTATATAAATATGAACTTTATCGAACAAAACATACATGTATTGTGTAACATGAAGTTCTATGAGTGTCATCTGATGAAGATCATCAAAGGTTAGTGATTAATTTATCTCTTTCTGCTTTTTGTGACTCCTCTCTTTGGCTGGAAAAATGGCTGTGTTTTTCTGTGACTTGGCTCTGACCTAACATAATCGTTTGGTTTGCTTTCGCTGTAAAGCCTTTTTGAAAATCAGACACTGTGGTGGGATTAACAAGAAGTGTATCTTTAAAATGGTGTAAAATACATGTATGATTGAAGAATTTTAATTATGATATTTTTCTTGTTTTGAATTTGGCGCCCTGCACTTTCACTGGCTGTTGTCATATTAATCCCGTTAGCGGGATCTCAGCCCAAAGAAGTTAATGCATTTGAGCCAGATGAAACTGGCTCCCATGAGGACCGCCACAGGAAAGGAAGACCCAGAGTTACCTCTGCTGCAGAGGATAAGTTCATTAGTTACCAGCCTCAGAAATTGCAGCCCAAATAAATACTTCACAGAGGTCAGGTAATAAACACATCTCAACCACTGTTCAGTTGAGACTGCGTGAATCAGTCCTTCAAGGTCTAATTTCTGCAAAGAAACCACTACTAAAGGACAAGAAAAGACTTGCTTGGGCCAAGAAACACGAGCAATTGACATTAGACCGGTGGACATTTGTCCTTTGGTCTGGAGTCCAAAATGGAGATTTTTGGTTCCAACCGCTGTGTCTTTCTGAGACGCGGCGTGGGTGAACGGATCATCTCCACATGTGGATTTCCCACTGTAAAGCATGGAGGAGGAGGTGTGATGGTTCTTTGCTGGTGATTGATGTAGAATTCAAGGCACACTTAACCAGCATGGCTACCACAGCATTCTGCAATGATATGCCATCCCATCTGGTTTGGGCTTAGTGGGACTATCATTTGTTTTTCAATGGGACAATGATCCCAAAACACACCTCCAGGCTGTGTAAGGGCTATTTTACCAAGAAGGAGAGTAATGGAGTGCTAGCATAAGATGACCCGACCAAACTGAGATGGTTTGGGATAGGTTGGACCACAGAGTGAAGGAAAAGCAGCCACAAGTGCCCAGCATATGTGGGAACTCCTTCAAGACTGTTGGAAAAGTTTTCCAGGTGAAGCTGGTTGAGAGATTGCCAAGAGTGTGCAAAGCTGTCATCAAGGCAAAGGGTGGCTTTTTGAAGAATCTCAAATATAAAATACACTTTTTTGGTTACCACATGATTCCATATGTTTTATTTCATAGTTTTGATCTCTTCACTATTATTCTACAATGTAGAAAATAGCAAAAATAAATAAAAACCCTCTAAAACTTTTGACCAGTGGTGTACATTTACAAATATTTCTAAAAGCCTGTTTTTGCTTTGTGATTATGATTGATGAGGGGAAAAAAATCAAATTTAATACATTTTACAATAAGGCTGTAACTAACAAAATGTAGAAAAAGTTATGGGGTGTGAATACTTTCCAAATGCACTGTACCATGCTTGTTCTCATTAAGGAGTGGCAGGAAAGGTGTTTTTCCAGCTGGGTTGCATGTGTCAAAGGGCATTTGCTATGGGCCTATGCATTTCAGCTCACTGGGAAAGATATTCTCTGAGGTGGTCATCCTGTATGACCTCCCTGAATCCTGCTCAACCCGTATGGGTCACCAATTGGTAAAAACATTGGGTCAGGTAACAGTGAAAACATCACCGAAAAAAGACAGCTGTCACTGAGAAATATTTCACTTGCACAGAGACCTACAAAGAAGCGTGGATTTAAACACAGGAAGATGGAAATGAAAAGTGACATTGTGAAGGATTGTACCACTTAGCATATTAATTGCTAGAATTGGAATATCTGTCTAGCGTAAAGAAAGTACTGTTTAGAGCCCATTGGGAAGGGACGCTGGAAATACATTAAGTTGCACTTAAGTTGGCTCGCATATTCTTTAGGCAAGTCACTATTTAACTAGGAAAGTCAGTTAAGAACACATTTTTATTTTCAATGATGGCCTACAGGGGAACAGTGGGTTAACTACCTTGTTCAGGGGCAGAATGACAGGGATTCGATCCAGCAACCTTTCGGTTACTGGCCCAACGCTCTGACCACTAGACTACCTGCCTAGTGGTTAGAGGGTTGGATGCTGTTTTGTTCTAAGGAAACAAATGTAAAACGTTTCTATTCTTTTATGGGATTAAGAATACAGTAAGAGTTCATATTTGTTTAAATTTCCACTTCATGACAACATACTGTAGATAACCATCTGTCATATACTTTGAAATATAAAACCACTCTAAAACTACTTTTGATGCTTCCTCTGAAGGGTTGTCTCTCAAAAAGATACAAAAATTGACTAAAATAATCAAATATGGCTATGCGCAGACCTGATTGTTGACATTGTTGACAAATGGAGAACAAATATATATTTTGGCAATGTACTGCAGATATTTTATGTGAGCTGGATCTATTTGTTTAGTTAAAAATCTTTCTAGCTTAGGGTACTTCATTTAACTAAATGTACTAACCATACTACATATGATTTAAAACATAGTGTTTAGTAAAAATGTAGGCTGTGAGCAACACATATCAACATTCAAGGCTTATCCAAACTGACAAGAAGGTTGTTCCCTGCCATTTGTTCATTTTGGTACAGCCTGTCCCCTTATCTGATTTTCAGCTGTTGTCAAAGGTGGGTCTGAAAATAAATGTTTTGTCCTCGATAGATTGGTTCATTGTTTAGCAACAAAACTGACACACGTGCAACGATGTGGCAAAACAGACAGGGTTGGCTTAGATTGTTGACAACCTGTAAACTACATTTCGTCTCGAATGTTTATTGAAAATATAAATGCATTTGCACTATGAGCACTTGATTTGATTTGTTGTCTCTCAAATACATTGTTACAGTTGTTGGTTAGCTAGTTAGCGAATTTTGTCCCTATTAGCAGAGACATGACATCAGTCAAAACACCTCAAAACAAGACATGGTAACAAGAACAAGATAAAACGAGCTGAAACTAGCCACCTACGATTCCCCACATGGCAGCTTCTTGTCATTGTTGCTAGCTATCTGGTCATCCAGAATCACAACAACACATGGACTTCTGCCCTATTGAATCCCGTGCATCATTTTCGTGACATTGTCAGCTAACCTATCTACTGTATAGTGTGCAGCAAATTCACACTAGATGAAGAGAAGAATGCAATAGGACATTCTGGCATTTAAAGCATACTTGTATTTATTTATTTTTTTGACACACTAAAACGTTGTATTCTTGCACCCCCCAAAAAGCTGGCGGACATATTTGGCGGGTAGATGGCAAATGTGCCACCAATAAGTTTGACAACTATAAAATGTTTTGACAAAGACGCACAGTTGCCGAAAGCAGTAGGCCTATACAACATAAGGGAATGTTCACAAAGTAAGATGATGTATCAGTGTTTGCTTGCTAACTAGCTAAAATGAGCTTCTCACCATCAGTTGTTTAGATGAACAAATAAACTATTTTTGAACTCAGGAATGTATGTTATGTAGACAAGTTTTTAAATATTGAATTAGTGATCTTGTTAGCTAGCCAGCCAGTGAGAAATGAAGCAAAAAAAAAATTAAAAAAAAATGCAGCTAGTTTGCTAGTCCACCAATGAACTGTGTGAAGGACCAGGGTTGTTCGATATTCAACCTGAAATAAACACTTTAAATCCTTCAGTTTTAAAATGGGAGTTGTTGGAAAAGACAACTGTTTTGAGTTGGTAGACGGCCAATACAGTCAACAGTCTCACACGGCCCCTTACAAAAAAAGATTGCAGTTTTGAAACAGCAGTAAAAGTGCAGTGACTGCAGTCGACTGGGGTATTTTGGACGCAGTAATTGCAGAAAAACTGCAGCATACTGCAGTTATACTGCACTCGAACTGCAGTTATATTGCGGTGTACTACAGTTATACTACACTCTGACCGCAATCTTTTTCGTATGGGGCATTACAAGCATTATAATACATATTCGCATGGCTATGTAATAATAATGTGATTGTCCATTTAGTTAAATGAAAAACACAAAGGTTCATATATTGCAGATTTTGGGATTTTTACCCATGAGGCCAAAGAGGACGCTTTTGGTCATTGACTGCAAGAAAGGATTAAAACATGCATGCTATCTTAATCGAATTACATAGGTCTGCCTACACACAACATGCAACTGTACAACATTGTGTGCAGCCCTTTTATGGACATCAGAATTGAAAAGCGCTATTGGCTTCCTGATATTTGACAGACAGCAAAAATAAATAGATATGGCTTTAGTCCTGACAGGTACTTTCTCATACCACTTGGATTGCTCATAATAGCTATCAGAAGTGATCTATTACTTCATATCAGGCTATTCACTGCTTAGCAATGCCAAGTTATGATCCTTCTAAAGTTATCCTTCAAAATAATGTTTTACATGCACCATCTCTTTATAAATCTAACATTCTGCCCAAAAAATGCTACACAACAAGACTCCCATAATCCTCTATTCATCATGGTCCAGAATCTGAGCTTAATCATATTTCTCGTTGTAAGAGAACTGGGATAGTGGGATCAACCAAAATCTTGTGGTGTTAACAAAATATTTCAGTGACATTCTTTAGGACCAGGGCAGTTGCATTTCTTTTTCACTCTCCGGGATCATCCCCTGCACATTACCCTCCATTGACATGATCCAGTGATTGAAATAACCACCACTGTTGCCATAGAGAGCAATAGTAATGGGCTATTTTTGTAGGCACTAACTCCGTTGGCCAAAGCCTATTGGGAAATGACTGTTTTTTGGGGAGGGTTTAGGGTTTTTGTATAAACAACGAAAATAAGGTCTGTGATAAACATCTTATACATTTTATTCTATGATATAATCTTTGTTAGCTAACGTTACTTTTTTGTGAATTTATATCAAAACATGCACATAAAGGCTTAATTCATAAAAGGTCATGTTAACCTCTTGAGTGTAGGGGGCAGGATTTTTTGGCTAAAAAACATACCCATTTGAAACTGCCTATTTCTCAGGTCCAGAAACTAGAATATGCATATAATTGTCAGATTAGGATAGAAAACACTCTACAGTTTCCAAAACTGTCAAAATATTGTCTGTGAGTATAACAGAACTGATATTGCAGGCGAAAACCTGAGGAAAATCAAACCAGGAAGTGCTGTTTTTCCTGAAAGCTATCTGTTCCATTGGATGCCTTGCCTCCATTTAAAAGGGATATCAAGTTTTTTAGGACTATAAGCTGTCGAGCTCTATTGCCAATGATCATGATTAATTAAGTTCACCATACTGGGAGTTATTGCTTGATTGATAATTTTCCATGCGTCTCACATGCTTCTCTTGTCTAGATGGTCCATATGGGGAATCCAGTCATATTAGCGACCCGATGTGAAGAACTCTCAGCCATCTTCAGCACCTGTCCGGTCCATTCACTTTTGGAGTGAATTATATTGGCTATAGGGACCAATTCTGCAAAACTGACTGCAAATCCTCAGAAGCTGAGTCAACCCATAATTCACTTAAAACTTTTTGGAACAGTGGTTTCTCTGAGCAATCAGATAATGCTAATGTAAACAACCACAGCTGAATGACAATCATTTTTACGTCCTCAATTTACTTTAGACAGATGGCAATTTGTCATTATTTAGCAAAGTGTGGCAAAAATAGCCATGCTAATGTTAGCTAGCTAAAATCTGGTGGTCTCCCCTCAATCTTAGCAAGCTAGTGAATGTTATACTGCATCTGATGTCAATCTGGCGACATCACAACGATGACAAAAGGTTTTCCTACTAATTATCTGAACGTTTGTCTTTAAAGATTCACTAGGCAGAAATTGCTCCGGCATTTCCTGGTTGCAAAAATTCTAATAGTTTGCCTAATTTCAGTTTTTGTGACGAAATAAACAAGTATAGTGTAGAGAATCACTGTACCATCTAAACCGCTGTGAAATATATTTTCCATAACCAAAAATATAGTATTTTAAGCAGTTTGAAGCTGGAGTACAAAACCGAAAGTAAACCACACAAAAACTAAACTTAAGAACGGGAAGCATAGAAATAGTGCATATAGAACTGATCTATTGCTTCTTAGACCTGCTTTCAATGGCAATGACAGATCTATAACTCATATTTCTATGTGAATTTGGTCGGGTCGCCCAAAAAGTGACATATTTTGCAGCTTTAAAGGAATAGCTGCCTCAAACATCATGGTTCTGTACATTTGTGTCTATCTTTAAAAGTAGCCTAGTAGTTGGAAAGATACTATAAAGCACAAAGTACTGCAGGTGTGTATTACATATGCAGAGGGATACATGAGGGTATGGATAATCTAAAATAACTCAACTAAGTTCAAATCCATTGCGAGTGGCTAATGATCAGCATTGTGTTGTCTATGCTAAACTGTGTGGGAACATGCTCAAAATAATGAGCTAACGATGAGTCCACTGTGCTATCATTGTCCAAGGCCTCATTATCTTGTCAACTGGTCGAAATGTAAGAATCCTAAGCGGTATGAAATAATCCTCTCGCAATTTTATTTTGAATTGCTTTAACCAGAGGTTCACATGCAACCTGATCTAGTCACATGCGAGGCTTCTATACAAATCACCAAGTATTGTGTGATTTTCGATGAATTCAGAGGAAACCAAAGTGCATTTATCCCTCTCACATCAGCTGAGGCTGATATCATATTCCTTCCGTTGGCCCAGGTCTACCTTGACAATAGATTCTGACAAGCCCATGATATCTTGTAGAGAGACAGAGTCAGATAGTAGTATGTGGAGTGGTATTCCTGGAAAAATATTTTTTACTAACATATGTGATATGAGATATTTGCATAAGAAAGTTATAGATGGACCAGGACCATGCCAACCTGCCATATTTTGCATAAGAGAATACATGTGTAGTTGCTTTCATACCCATTCAACACATTTATTTATTCATCAAACAATGTATTATAATGGGAAAGAGCTACTGAGGAGTAGTGACTAATCCGAGTCTGACAAGGGAATTCCCGGGTTGCACCTATATCACTCGGTAGCATCATGCCATTTTTATGAACGTTCTCAAGTCGCTCTCTGCTATAGTAGTGCCCAAAAGGTGACTGATGGCCAGCCATTCTGAATGGGGGTTAAGGACTGTTTCATTAGTGGCCCGGAAATAAGATGACATTGCTGAAGTAAGAAAATATTTTGTAGGAAACAAATTTTGCCATTATTTTTATGCAGTCAAATTTACTTTAGACAGATGGCAATGTTGTCATTAGCTGGCAAAGTTAGTCCAAAATAGCTAGCAATCCTAACATTAGCCAGCTAAAATGAGAGAGAGTTTACTTTGGCACATTAGATATCACTAGTCTGGTCCTGGAGCATTTTAACAATGTTTCCCACGTGAATCCAACTGGATTCTGTACTAAAGTGTCACATTTAATCTCAAACTCAAGTCTCAATCGTCGCTACATGAACATAGACATTGATTCTGCTAAGGTGCAGATTCTGAACGTGTCACTGTCCGCAATTTTTTCATCAAAGAGAGAAAAAGAAATGAGTGATTTAAAGGGAAAGACGGGGAGTGAAAGAAAGACCTAGGGCCTGAACACACACAAACAGAGACTCTTTTGTTTAATAAACAGGTAAACAATTAAACCTGAAAATTCCCTAATCCATCACATAAGTTCCCCCATGTCCAAAACGCTGGGAATTTTACCAGTTCTATTAAAACAGCAACTGCTAGGTACCAGCAGACTTGGCAGCTCCGTAAAGACTCAACAAATAACATCTGGCTCTTGTTGTCTACTTTGATTAACAAAAGGCAAGAGATGGACAACAACAGTTTGTAGAGCATTGCTTCTTGGCACTTCCTGGCTAAAAATGATTAACAGACTTGATCTCCCACATGGAACGTATTGTCTTTTTCAGAGAAACAGAGGAAATAAAGCCCTAATTGAAGTAGGGGGGGGGGGGGTGTCATTTTAAAAAGTGAAGTTGCTTGGGTAGAGGGAGGAAGAACATTTCAATCTGCGTAGACTTTCTCACAAAAAAGCCTTTGATAAGAACACGGCCTCTGCCATTTACGTCATAGAACCGCTTACCGCTTACAATTTATACTGTATTGCCTTCGATTATGGCCTTAGAGATGTGATAAATTGCCTGTTCTTGATATCCAGCAAAATATTTCAACATTGAACTGAAGCTGATAGAATTTGAACTTGCATGTGTTCCAAAGCTGAATCTGAAACTGCCAAACCCCAAATATGATGTGAAAAAGATTTAAAAAGGGCAATGACACTGTTGGAGCGCATAACACGAGTGTTAGATGAAACCCAGTTGATATCTGATTAAAGACAATGTATAACATAGCCTAATGCATAATGTTTTAGGGTCTGACTTTACGTAAAAGTGAATATGGCCTAGAGGAGACAGAGGGGGCAAACACCTTATACAATCTGCTCAAATTGGTTGATCTGTTTTTGGTCCCGGATTGTGAACTGAATATGTATTGGTCTTCTCATCTGTCTTAAGAGTACCTTACTAATGTCATACAGTAGATCATAAATAAGAATCACATTATCACCACTCAATATTAAACATCTGTTTATGACAAACCTTTCAGAGTTCTTTGAACAGTTAGGAATAATTGTATTTCCTCTGGCTCAAACAATTCCCGCCATGCATAGAGCCTCACCACACTTGCATTAATTCTGTTTCTGAGTGGCTTCAACAGCAGTCTAAAGCAGTCTGAACCATTTACCACATGGTAGCATGGCGGGACTGACATCTGTGTGTTTTGCTCATGACTTTTGTTTGCATACAGCACATGGAGGTTTTGATGGTGCGATCCAACTCCCCGCTCTGTTGTGAGGACGCCCTTGTCTCTTGCCTCTCCTAATATCCCTTCTGGACCACAGACTTTCAACTTCATTTGTAAAGTAAATATTTGTCTGGGAATAGAGTGCGGTGTTGCCACTTGTCAGAGCTCGGCCTGAAAGCGGTTATGAGCTTAAAGGTTGTTTTTGTGGCATTGCTATGTTTGACATCTCTCGCCTCATCAATGTTAGTTGTATGTTGTGATTGTCATTTCGCTGTAAATCTCCAAAGAAGTAGATCATCATGACTAAACTCAAATAAACTAAATCAAAGCTTTTACTCTTTATCTGTTCTGGAACCACAACATAGGATGCAATAGTAAGAGTAGAGTTTCATTGAACCAAAAAGCAGACACACGTCATTTTCACAAGTTAAACATATAGATTATAGGTCAAATCAAATTGTATTTGTCACATGCGCCGAATACAACTGGTGTAGACTTTACTGTGAACTGCTTTCTTATGAGCCCTTCCCAATGATGTAGTTTAAAAATAATAATAAGAAAAGTCAAATAGTAACAAGAGGAATAAAATACAATATACAAAAATGTAGCTATATACGGGGAGTACCAGTACCAAATCAATCTGCAGGGGTACAAGGTATTTGTAGTAGATACGTACATAAAGGCAGGGTAAAGTGACTAGCCATCGGGATAGATAATAATACGAGTAAAATAGAGAACAGAGTAGCAGCAGCAAATGATGAGTGTGAAAGTGTGTATGTAGTGTATGTGTGTGGGTTTTATGTGGGAGTGTCAATGTGGTCTTTGTGAGTGTGTATAAATAGTGTGTATATTTAGTCTAGTGAGTGTGCGTAGGGTCAGTGCAAGATAGAGTCAGAGCAGATAGTTTGGGTACCATTATTTTACTATTTAGCAGTCTTATGCCTTTGGGGTAATGCTGTCTCGGAGCCTGTTGGTCTGAGAGCCGGTAACGTAGCAGAGTAAACAGTCTATAGCTTGGGTGGCTGGAGTCTTTGGCAATATTTTGGGCCTTCCTCTAACACCGCCTGAAATAAAGGTCCTGGATGGCAGGGATAACACTGTGTACTGCAATAAAGACCTTAGCCCCTTGACTTCTCATGAACTCTGTCGGAGTCTTGCCCTGCCCAGGTGAGGGGCCAGTGTCTACGCTACTCACAGCTGGACTTTTGCTCTCTGGGTATGTGTGGGTCTATGAGGCCACCTAGATCCCGTGCCAGCTTCTGTAATATACCTACCCTAGCACTTGACCTTGCCCAACAGCTGAGGTGAGCTCAACGGCCGACAAAGCGCTCATGGAAACATTCCTTGGGTATGAAACCTTGTCTTCCACCACGGGCATGCATCCCTTTCAGGGGTTCTCTTGTCCTGCTGGGGAGGAAGTTTGGCACTCCGCCCCATGCAGCACATGGGTGCGCGTAATCTGTTTACGGATTGGATGTCATGTCCCACTGACCCCTGAGTAAACCCTGTCGTTATTGGGTGATCAAAGCAGTGACATCAGCCTGGCTGGGCCGGCTGTTTGTTTTCACATGGAGTCTGGCCCAGTTGTGATGACTGAAAGCAGACTTCCGATTTAGTCAGCTTCAACATCTGGGAGAGGGGTATGATGTCAAGTTGTGTGCCTGAATCCCATTATGTGTGAGATTAGCACACAACCAGCCCCTGTCAAGAAGGCCAGACTACAGTCATTAGCTATGATATATTATATGTATCTAGCTATAATATAGGGTAATGTAATCCGAGGCTATGGGGGAGTGAAAGTGACCACTGCACAGTACAGCATGAGGAACACCCCGTTGTTTTGTGTAAATGAAGTAAAGGGTTGTCCGGGTTCTCTTTTGAAAAATGGAAGAATTTGAGTCTCTACAAAAAGAGGGGTGAGATTCTGTAGTCATCTCTTTTTACATTCCATGGAATCTGTTCAGATCTTTCCAGTAAACACGGCAAAGAAGCTGTTTTGAGTTTCATTCAAATCCAGGCCTAACAGAGATGAAGGGCTTAAGTCCACAGAAAGACAAAAAAACTGCTTTCCCTTCCAGTAAGTCTTAGCCCTTACAATAGCACCTCCTCATCGATCACTTTTTCACAATCCCACATTTGGACTTGATATAACATTGTTCTTTTGATTTTTTTGTGGCCACAACATGTTTGAAGTTGGGGTTTGGGATGGGCAGTATAGCCTGGAGAGAAGGGAAGCCATAAACAACTTCTAAACAAGCTGGACAGATGGGAAAAAAGAAAGGAAATATCCCCTTTGGACATGGATGAATGATTCCAAAGCCTGAGGGCCATATAGCCAATCAAACAAGAGGATCTGTGTAAAGACACATTACGTGAAACGTCAATAACTTTCGTTGAAATATGTCACTGTGGCGTTGCATCAACTGGATAACTTGGGATATGCAGCAGGTGCAAAACTAATCAGATAATTCATCAAAAATCTAACACAGACAAATGTTTCAATCGATAGAAAGAAAACATTTCCATCTGCACATCTTGATGGATTTGTTCTGTTTTGGCTGGTGGCTCCATGCAATCAATGTCACTTTTAATTAATACTAAATGAAACCTGTTAGCATCAAGACAAGCTAGATGATACCATATTGATGCCAGAATATATTATGGACTTATATTCAAGTCCAATATTTTATTATACAAATAAAACTATAGAGACAGTGAACAACATAAGGGTTTTTCGTCTAACAAAATGCATATGTTAGAAGTGTAGCTATAGGATTCGATCATATTACATTATGAACAATTCCACATAA
Organism: Oncorhynchus mykiss; assembly: GCF_057628025.1. Taxonomy (NCBI): domain Eukaryota; kingdom Metazoa; phylum Chordata; class Actinopteri; order Salmoniformes; family Salmonidae; genus Oncorhynchus; species Oncorhynchus mykiss. The sequence goes on from NC_143049.1 coordinate 23,181,992, forward strand.
GGGATTTTCGCCTAACAAAACACACATGTTAAAATTGTAGCTATAGATTTCGATCATATTACGTTATGAACAATTCCATAGTACACAGTATGGCCTTGAGCATTAGGCAACAGTATGTGTATCACATTAGATGCCGGGATAAAACAAGTCTGGATCTGTGAGATAAAATGAAGAGCATTTCCAGAGAGAAGAGGCCCAGAGAGGATCCCTGGAGTTCTAGTACGTTCATCTGAAGGTTATTCACCACATTCTTTTTTTTTGGGGGGGGGGGGGGGGTAATCTGACAGGAGACTGAATGCTTAAATCAGAACCACTCCTCCCGACAACGTTCCTTCCAGATATCTTTCCCCTTCTCCTAGGTGGTCCCAGATCTGTACTGTCTTGCATAGCTCCATTCCACCACCAATGTTTGACATTTAAGGTGTGTGCTTTGAAGCAATCAATCAATCCACCAATCATTCCATAAGGATTTAAAAACACTAAAAACTAAAAGTTGTAGTTTTGAGTGATTTGTACCTCATAGGTCATTTTCAGTATGTCAGACTCATCAGTTTCATTGGTCAATAATTTTTCTCATCATACGTTTGTCAGAAAAGCAACCTATTTCAAGCTTAAAAACGTTCAGGTGCTCTAAGTGAATGCAGGCCACACTACTATTACCATTGACCACCATCTTGTGGTTACATGCAAAACTACAACAGGAAAAATCTAAATCATTCTAAGCATCTAGAATTTGCTGTGGTAACGTAGTTTGAAGTTGCCTTTCCTTGCCACTACATTAAGTAACCATACAGAGCTGTTTGTGTATTTAAACATGGGCATAATGTATGAAATTAACATAAATACCATAATTCCTCAAGGGATGTACCTGTCTCCACTTTGGAGTGGTCTGTCCTCTCTGTCACCTTCTCCTGGCTGATGAGGTAATCAACAATCCGCACCCCAATTAGTGGCTCAGTGTGATTCCATTCCATGATGACCAATGAACTGCTGGGCTCATAGGAGTGGGACAACCTAAGCCTGGTAGAGAAATAAAGATAGTGACACCTAACTCCACAAATCATGACAAGACAAGCTCATCTTTAGATATTTTTTTTTCTACTGTGTTATTGACTTGTTAATTGTTTACTCCATGTGTTGTGTTGTCTGTTCACACTGCTATGCTTTATCTTGGCCAGGTCGCAGTTGTAAATGAGAACTTGTTCTCAACTAGCCTACCTGGTTAAATAAAGGTGAAATAAAAATATATAAAAAAATCAATACATACAATCTTATTTGTGTTTATCAAGTTGTGTAAACTGATTATTTTGAGTGACTAACCTAGGCTGGGGGAGAGGTGCACATGTTGGCAGGCCGTCCATCCCGAATGCGTTCGAGTCGCAACGGCACCAGTCATCGATGACGTCACCTTTCCCAGAACACCAGAGCATGCTCATCATGGCCTCCTGCAGTGCCTGCAAAGAGAGAGAGCAAACACTGTCAGTATCACACACAACCTGAGCCTTGGCATCAATATCATCTGCCCCTCTAGGGGGTCATGCAGTCTTCCTCTAGTTCAGCCATTCTCAACTGGTGGATTGGAGGTTTTGAATGTGTCAGTAATTCTTTAATACAAATGAAATGACTAAAACCAGGTAGAAAGTGATGAAATCATTTAGTATCTTAAAAACATTTCTTTAATCACAGTAGATCAATATAGAGCTATTAGCAGTTTGGCATACTGATGTAGGCTTATGTCTGGTATACACTACATGATTTCCCAACATTTTCAAGTCAGAGATCAGCACATTTTGCGACCGCCATTGCCAAACAACTAGCTTATGTGTTTTGCTGTGGTATACTTCCAAAACGAGGGGTTCTCTCACTGCATGATTCAATGTATAAATTGACATTAAATTATTGGTGGTGAATGTTCCTCTATGCTCTGAATAAAATAATTGGAAAAGCACATCTTCGGTTGTTTGTTGCAGGTGCATGGGAATCATTTTATGATATCTTCAAAGACAAAACAATGTGTACACTGCTTTTGGCAGTATCACTTTAGTTTATTAACGATTTTAGCAATCCACTCTGATCATGAAGATTTGACTATGTCTGCAAAAATCTGTGAAAAAGAGAGTAAACCAAGGTTTTCAGTGCCTGGTAGGTCTCGTTGTTGGAGACCAGCTCGTAGAGCGGGGTGGCCTTAGTCATCTGGAGCAGTACAGGCTCAGCTGGACGCCCAGGCCCAGGGCTCATATGGCAGAGGTGGCAGGAGTACGGGCACTGGCCTTGGCTGCTGCAGTCCATGCGCACCCCCACCGCCATGCGCTTGGCACCGGAGTCCAGCAGGCTGGCGATGTACGCTGGGTAGGTCAGGGTCCGGGGCTCCTTGTCGCGCTCCTCTGACTCTTCTGATGGGGAATTCCCTGAAAAGGGCATAGTTATAGTTACTGTGGGCTTTGGATATTAGGATTTATTGAAATAACTGAATAACACATATTGTTACAAACAACATTTGAAATCTTGTCAGCATTTACAAAATAGAGAAGTTATAGGTGAAATTTTTCAATACAAATGTGAGTTATCATCACGATTCATGTTGGGATATATATCGGATATATCCACACATTGCATTTCCCTCAAAACTGGCACTGCAATCCATTCTATTTATTATGCTGTCCTCTCAAATGCACTTTGGGCAATGCTGGCCTGCTGGCATCTTCAAAGACAACTCTGAAGAGCAAGTTGCGTTATTAAATGCAAAGCTTTGCCACTTTTTCTCTTAAAAAGCATTCAAATTACCATTCCTTCATACTGCTGAGTCGTGTGCATACACAGGCAATTTAAAAGCTCAACAGGCAACTGAGGAATAGCCAGTAGCGGAGAGCTGGCTTTGATGAAATGAGACATGGCTTTATGAGCCAACCGGGTGAAGGGGAGAAATACACACACAAAGTCACCCTTTACTCTCCCACATAATGTAGTCCATATCTTAGAATGGGATCGAGATATAAAACTAAATCAGAATACACACCTCACTTTGTTTGTATATCAATAGTAGATGTAGCGTAGAGTAGATGGCCATCACTCAAACAAGAGGACACATCACTGCACTCAGTTCAAGCTTTCAGGGCCAAGTGAGTTCTAACGTGCTTCAACATCATTCAACTTCTATAATCATTAGATACGATCAGAAATATGGGGTTTGCCCACTGTTATTCATAGATCACATTGCCCTTAAAGTGTGACACACATGACAATGGTGGGCTTTCCATGGGCGTTTGGTCCGGGCCTGGGTGCAGTTTGAGCGATTAAGCTCAGCTATGTATGTACTTTATTGGCCGCTGATCAACTAGCAGGGCATGTCAGTCGTCATCAATTCGTGACAAGCTGGACCTCTGGTGGCTCTGTCCCAAATGTCACCCTATTCCCTATTTAGTGCAGTACTTACGTGCGCTATAAGGAATATGCTTCCATTTGGGACGACCATGGTCAGGCCTGAGGGGGTACGGTGGCCCTCTGTGGGTCGTGACAGTGCTTGATTAATCAAAGAGAGAGGGTCTGTGGAGCCATAGCATGCACTCTGTCCATGTCAAACACAGCTGCTGAGAGACTCAGGTCACGTCTGACCGTTTTCACGAGACATGCAGGATGTTAATGGTGGCCGTTTTATAAGGACAACTTGAGTTAGGAGATTGGCGTTGACTTTTAGGCTTTGGAATGAAATAGTGGATCAATGCTTAAGGAAATCGACTCAGAGAATCACTCTAGAAACATAAATGATGTTGGAGAACCAAAATACATTAATACACAACAATACATGTATTTTAAACACTCTCTCTTACGTGCACACACACACACACACTTACATATGTCATGCACGCATGCACACATACACCATTTTGCTTTGACATGCTGCTCTACCTCATCTCCCAGACAGTTATGTGGCAAACATAATGAATATCAAGATAAGGCTGCAAAGACAAATCACTTTCAAGGAAAGGAGAAAACATCCCATTAAATTCCATACATTCCATACAGGGTCTCGGGATGAGAAAGCAGAGGAAAATCCTGTCATCTGCAGCCCACCTTGAGCATCTCTCTAGGAAAATGAGAAACTTTTAATCTAAATTATGTTGGGTGCTTCCCGTTTCTGACAGTCAGATAGGTACCAATTACAAGATGTTGGGAAGGTGAGGATACGAAGATTCTTTGGCACAGTATAGACCAGACAGAATGTGTCATCACTCGGGAACAGTTGGTGTTCAGGACTGTTTTGCTAGCACAGACTGGAATATGTTCTAGGATTCTTCCGATGGCATTGAGGAGTACACCACATCAGTCACTGGCTTCAACAATAAGTGCATCGATGACGTCGTCCACACAATGACTGTGCGTACATACCCCAACCAGAAGCCATGGATTACACGCAACATCCGCACTGAGCTAAAGGGTAGAGCTGCCACTTTCAAGTAGCGGGACTCTAAACCGGAAGCTTATAAGAAATCCCGCTATGCCCTCCGAAGAACCATCAAACAGGCAAAGCCTCAATACAGGACTAAGATCGAATCGTACTACACCGCTCTGACGCTCGTCGGATGTGGGAGGATTTGGGCAGCCGCTAGCTGCTCAGTGACACAAGCCTACCAGACGAGCTAAATTACTTATATGCTTGTTTTGAGTCAAGTAACACTGAAAGAAGCATGAGAGCATCAGCTGTTCCAGATGACTGTGTGATCACACTCTCTATAGCCGATGTGAGTAAGACCTTTAAACAGGTCAACATTCACAAGTCCGCAGGGCCAGACGGATTACCAGGAAGTGTACTCCGAGCATACGCTGACCAACTGGCAAGTGTCTTCATTTTCAAAATCTCCCTGTCGGAGTCTGTAATACCAACATGTTTCAAGCAGACCACCATAGTCCCTGTGCCCAAGCACACTAAGGTAACCTGCCTAAATGACTACCGACACGTAGCTCTCACGTCTGTAGCCATGAAGTGCTTTGAAAGGCTGGTTATGGCTCACATCAACCCCATTATCCCAGAAACCCGAGACCCACTCAATTTGCATACCGCCCCAACAGATCAGCAGATGATGTAATCTCTATTGCACTCCACACTGCCCTTTCACACCTGGACAAAAGGAACACCTATGTGAGAATGCTATTCATTGACTACAGCTCAGGTTTCAACATCATAGCTGAACCATGGGGCTCCTGAGTGGCGCAGGGGTCTAAGACACTGCATCTCAGTGCTAGAGGTGTCACTACAGACACCCTGGTTCAAATCCAAGCTGTATCACAACCGGCTGTGTTTGACAGTCCCATAGGGCGGAGCACAATTGGCCCAGCGTCACCTGGGTTTGACCGGTGTAGGCCGTCAACTGACTTGCCTAATTGAATAAAGGCAAATTTTTTTATTTATTAAATAGTGCCTTCAAAGCTCATCACTAAGCTAAGGACCCTGGGACTAAATGCCTCCCCCTGCAACTGGATCCTGGACTTCCTGACGGGCTGCCCCCAGGTGGTAAGGGTAGGTAACAACAAATCTGCCATGCTGATCCTCAACATGGGGACTCCTCAGGGGTGTGTGCTCCCTGTTCACTCATGACAGCATGTCCAGGCATGATTCCAACACCATCAGTGAGTTTGCTGATGAGACAGCCTATAGGGAGGTGCCAGAACAACAACCTCTCCCTCAATGTGATCAAGACAAAGGAGATGATTGGACTACAGGAAAAGGACACCCGAGCATGCCCCATTCTCATTGACAGGGCTGTAGTAGAGCAGGTTGAGATTTCCTTGGTGTCCACATCACCAACAAACTGCATGGTCCAAGCACACCAAGACAGTCAGGAAGAGGCCACGACAAAACCTATTCCCCCTCAGGAGACTGAAAAGATTTGGCATTGTTCCTCAGATCCTCAAACAGCTGCACCATCACTGGCAAGTGCTCGGCCTCCGACCACAAGGCACTACAGACGGTAGTGCATACGGCCCAGTACAGAGTGTTCTCTCTGATACTGCACGGCAAGCGGCCTAGGTCCAAGAGGCTTCTAAACAGCTTCTACCCCCAAGACCCCTGAACATGAAATCAAATGGCTACCTAGACTATTTGCATTGCCCCCCTCTTCTTTTACACAGCTGCTACTCTCTGTTTATTATCCATGCAGAGTCACTTTAATAACTCTACCTACAGTACATGTACATATTGCCTCAAATACCTCAACTAACCAGTGCCCCCGTGCATTGACTCTGTACCGGTGCCCCCTGTATAATTATTTGTTACTTTTATTTCTTTTTTTTAAGGTATTTTTCTTAAAGCTGCATTGTTGGTAAAGTAAGCATTTCACTGTGTTCGGCGCATGTGACAACGACAATGTGATTCGATTTGATTTAATTTGTTCAGGGGATACAATACTTTTCCTCCCACATAGAGAAATACTCTCAGATCAACACTAGGTGATGCTATAGTCAGTGTTTCTAGCAGCATTGCAGGATTTAAAAAAATATGACTGATCATATCACTGCAGATTCTTTTGTTCACCACACTGAGGGAGGAAATAATAAGGGAATCTTTTACATTTTGTGGAGAATAGATGCTAATAAAAACATTGTTATTATGATTTCCAGCTGACTTACGCATTACAGAATTAAAATAGACAGTAAAGCTACAAAGGCAACACAGAGCACTGGGTGGGAAAATCATATCAAAGAGAGTTTAAAAGTATCATATTGATACTGTTTGAAAAAGATCACTAAAATTTGACTACATGCAGTGAGCCATGCGGTGCCCCCAGAAAGCAATACTTCTACACAGTGCAACCCGACCAGGAACAGAATACATTGGAGCTCTTAAACAAATCTCTGTGACGGGCAAATCTTCCCAGGCAGACACTGCTTGTCCTTGATAATTCACAGTGGCACACTTTGCTACACCTATTTTTTTTTTTTTTAACCTTTATTTAGCTAGGCAAGTCAGTTAAGAACAAATTCTTTATTTCTTTTATTTCTTTAATATTTTCAATGACGGCCTAGGAACAGTGGGTTAACTGCCTTGTTCAGGGGCAGAATGACATATTTTTACCTTGACAGCTCGGGGATTTGATCTAGCAACCTTTCAGTTACTGGCCCAACGCAGTTACTGGCCCAAGGCTACCTGCCGCCCCATACGCAGCTAAGCAAAATGCAATAAAGCAGATACCTACTCTGAGTGGCAATTCACTGTGATATTCAACCTGATTGCTAAGACAGTGATTGTGAGTACCTTTTTCCCCACCAGTCAATACCCACCTACCAAGCAGGTGTGGAAGGGTAGAAGCTCTCAATTGGACTACTGTACATAGGCCTAAACCATATGGATGGCCTGACATCTGGGCTAGTAAAACAGAATGGGGTATTTACATACTAATTCCTTCAGTCACTCCAGCCTACTTGGCCAGTGAACCTTTCAAGCTTTCTGAAGTTTGATTTATCTCTGCACTTTAGCAGGCTGGGCTGGCAATGTGCTTAACTAACAGCCTTCTCTGGCCCTTAATAGAAGCTGTAGCCACGGCTCTTTGCAGCGCAGGTGAAAGTGCCTGCGTTTATTTACCGTTGATTGGGCCTGCCCACGGACACACCACATTAAAGTGACATCTTGTTCATGGACTTTGAAGGGGACTAACGCGTCTGTCGGTCCTCAAATCCCACCAACACCTCCCTATACTTTGGCCTGTTAGGTTGGCCTGAGTTTGCAACGGTCTGAATTGAAGGCAATTTACTGAGGATTCGCCTCCAGGTGAGACATCACAGCTGTACAAAGAATACGTGCACAGTGGGAGGAATTTTTAGATATATTTTATATAGGAAATTATATAATTGTATTATATAATTCTCAATAACAGGCAATGATATAGTATTTTCCTATTGCAGAGCTTTGCTAGGAAATATTTATTCAGCCATCATGTCTCTATAACCCATTACAAACAAAGGCCTGAAACTTCATAAAACCATTGTTAGAGATGAGAGAAACAGCAGTGTACGAGCCACCTCAGAAGGTAAATGGTTTATCCATACCGATATTAGTCTATTTGAGTGCCAAGATATTCAGATCCAGAATATTAACAACTCCCACCATGGAACTGAACTTGATTTATGTTGCCATTCCTGACATTTCATTGGGTTTATTTTGCCCAGCTTGTGTTCTACAGGTTCACAGGGGAGAAAATATGGCAAGCAGTAGGAAACATAAGATCATAAAAGTCAAGGATGCAGTGGGGTTTTTATACAGATAAGATCAATTTGACTGGCTCTGACTGACTGTAATATAATATTGTATGTTATGGGCTTGTCTGACTTAAATCTATACCAGAGGCATCCATTTCATAGCAAGCTGAGAGAGAATCAAGCCGAGGCAGCCCCATAGCAACAGCGATACAGTATAATCAAATGTTTGCAACTCGGTGTTAGTGTCCCTGGGAGCTGCTGCGGATCTCAACAGTGGAGTTTCATTTTTTTCCTCACCAGCAAGGTGCAGTCGTAGGCCTTATCAGTCCACATGAGGCTGGCAGCTGGCATTCTTTTCATGGACAGATTACACGGCAACACTACATTCACCCCACAGTATCATTTACACTTTTGGCGGGCGCAGCGACCTTCATGGGTGCTGGCTTGCTGCAGCCATCCAAAAGTTTTAGCTACCTCCACTAATTAACTGAAAGAACACATTGTAAGAGGCAAAAACAACAACAAAAAAAGCAATTCAATGGAATTCCAAACTGTGCTTCCTCCCGGAAAACAACCAAATAGAGATGCCTATAAAAGCAATATACTGAGGTAGTACAACAACAGATCAACGTAAAGATAGGTTGCATTAGAGCTGGGTGATATTGATAAAAATACATATTGCGATAAATTGCCTGAATTGCTGCAATAACGGTAAATAGAGCGATTCGTTTAACAATGTGCACCACATGTTTTATTGTATCATCCTTTAAACTACTACTACTAGTTTGATGGTTGCAGGCATCAATTGTCCCATTAAGAATCACCCTTATTAGCAAAGTTATTTCCTTTCCAAACTTCACATTTCTTTAGTATAGACTTCTTATCGCAATGAACGATATCAGAAAACCTTCCCCAAATAGCAGAGAAAAAATTCTCTCCTGCTTAGACAGAGAGAAATATGCATAGCTCTGGGAGGAATCTGCTCATGTTGAGGAAATGTCTAGATCACTTTTCATTAGAGGTTGTTGGTTCATGGGTCATTAAAACATTAGGTTTTCAGAGGCTGACATTGATGTGCTGGAGTATTTATTTTGAATCACTCTCATAATTTATTGTGGCATCTAAGTGACAGGAAAAAGCTTCACGGAAAAACCGAGACTTAACATTAACATGAATTATCTTCCTTAAATAATGGCTGCAGTAAACTCCAGTCTGTACAAATTCATCATACTTGACTAAGGGGTTAGCCTATCCTTTGTTCTGCATAAGACATAAAGTAAGACAAATGAATTATAGGCGTAGAGATTCGATTTCGAGAGGCAGTATATTTGCTGATCGTCCAGAAGCACACAGTTGTCTCCCTGATGGTCTTGTCTGTTACTCAGAGGAGGAAGCCATCGCCATCCTCTTTGGGTGAAAAGATTAATTATAAAAAGGAACTCACAAGGGTCCCACCTGTCTGACCTCCAAAATGAGTAATATGGGCCAAGCGATGACTGCTACATCAGGTCCCTATCTCAAGCCCCTATTCTGTCAAGCACACTCCGAGGTCACCCTGTGTTGACATCGCAACCGCCCTGCACAGCTCATCCTCAATCTTCACCAAAGCTTAACACAAACACCCACCACCACCACCACCACCACCCCATCCCAGTCAACCATGTTCTCTACTCCCCTATCTCTCCTGCCTTGGTGGATTTCAGTAAAGTGTTGCTATGCGATAGCTAGCCGGCCGAGATATCTCTCTCTCTCTCTCTTTAGCTTCTATGTACAGCAGACAGTGTACCTGGTGTAAGCTCTGTCAGGTTACATATAAGTCTTAGGTCACATTCCTAAGTGTTTCAGCTTGGCCACAGAGACAGAGAGCAGCCAAGGCGATCTGTAGAATCATCTCGTTGTGGAGGATGAATCAATTTCAGGCAGGAAATATCAGTAATCAAACTGATAAAATAGGTTCCCTGTAATTACCATCTGACTTCTGAGCAGCTAGTTAAGCCAAGAGGGAGCACCTGGAAAAAAGTCAATTAATATCTATCAGCAGCAAACTGATAGAATCCAAAATTAGAGAGAGAGAGAGCGAGAAAAAAAGAGAGAGTGAGAGAGAGAGAGAGAGAGAGAAAGAAAGAGAGAGCTCTCACCCGCCCCACATCTGTCTTCCCCCTGAACCTGACCAATCTAAACAAGTGGGTATATCTTACAGATGGTTGAGGTTCCACTTCAGCGCTGTTTTGGTGCCAGGACATGACAAACGAGCTGTAAAGGCTCATTTTAATTGCTATTACAGAGCTTCATTCACACATGCGTTTGTAACATTGGAGAAGAATGTACTCTAGACCTGTGCCTTTGCTTGGATTGAACACGGGTCCATATGATTAAAGCAATGCCTCATTCAGTATTTTAGTTATGTAGAATGCTTTTCTAACAGCTTTAAATGGCCACAGGACATGTCACTCTAACACCTGATAACAGTATCAAATCGTAAGGAAGATGTGGCCTCAATTTCCTTTGTGCAAACATTTCTGATGTGATTGTGCACATAGAGGCATGGCTTACAGGACATTCCCAGTGTAAATGTAAAAATGCTTACATTGCAGAGGCAATAGGCTGTCTTAGCCACTTTACATTGAACAGACAAATCAATAGATACAGCGACTGTTTACCTCTTATCAATTGCCCCACATGATTCGGTCTGTATCAGCAGAAAAACGAAGAAATGACACATTGGTGTCATAGCTAATTTCCTAAATTTTGGACAATGATGTAGTGTATCCTGAGTTCAGCCCTGAGATCAGCTGAGTGTTCATTAGAGAGTCATATTGAGTGAGATTAAGTTAAGTTGCCAACTTTATTTTTCCAATCGTGCATCGGTCAGGGTGCAGACAGGCACTCCCAAATTAAAACCTATCCAATGTCATTACGGCCGTGTAGAAAACTATGATAAATTATTACTTGTCAGTACAGATCACAAACAAGGATGCACTACTCCTACTCTGAGATGTGACAGAGTTGAGTTGCAAGGGCAATCAGGGCTAATGTTTTCTCAGTCACGAGTCGTGACTCACAACTATGTGAAGAGTATTTATTTGCCAGTAGCGCAAAAGATACATTGTGTTGACAACTCAACCCAGCTGTGTTCTTTCAAGGGCTGCCAGCAAAAAGCTTAATCGATATCATTACAGAGCACTTGGAGATGGTTCAAGGTTCCTGAGACTCATTTGATCTGTTTTACCATTACATTTTCCAACACGGCAGGTGGAACATTTTCCCAGAGCTTCTAGCAGCCAAACCTCCATTAACACAAAAAGGTCTATAGTATGGCAGGTATTTGTTAATTCTTTTTGAGTGTGTAGTGAACGTTGAACCACAGAGATTCTAGTGATGTACCTGCTCACATTCTGCTTGAAATCCACTGGCCTTGGAGGAGGTAGCTACAGTATCTCAGAAACATCTCCAGACTCTGGTTATTCCATCTTTGCCCTCCGCTGGCCTGCCGTCCATTTAGAGGGGCTGCTATATGATGCTGCTCTATGGAGCAGACATATTAGAATATTGGTCACTGATCCCTGTGACACTAGCTCATAACAATGTCCATCTTCCTGAATCCTGTCTTTCTTTCATGCAACTTTCAATCACTCTGGTCCTGGAGAGAATCCATATATCACAGTGTTCTGTCAAAACTTTTCACTTTAGAGAGACAGAGGTGATGCTTCAAGTTGCAGTCATCACAGAGCCATTTAAATGATAGTATGTTTTACTTCAACGCCGTGATAATTCTCTCATTAATCCGGCCAATCACACAGGAGTTTGTTAAAGGCCCAGTGCAGTCAAAAAAACGTGTTTCCTGTGTTTTATATATACTTCCACACCAGGAGGTTGGAATAATACTGTGAAATCTTAAACATTTTTATAATGTCATTTTAGTGTAAGAGGTGTTTGAAAAGACCGCCTGCAATTTCAGCATGTTTTGGTGGGATAGAGTTTTGGCCTGCCTGGTGTAAATTACACTGAACAAAAATATAAACTCAACATGCAACAATTTCAAAGATTTTACTGAGTTACAGTTCATACAAGGAAATCAGTCAATTTAAATAAATTCATTAGGCCCTAATCTATGGATTTCACATGACTGAGAATACAGATATGCCCTCTGTTGGTCACAGATACCTTAAAAAAAAGCTAGGGGTTTGGATCAGAAAACCAGTCAGTATCTGGTGTGACCACCATTTGCTTCATGCTGTTCGACACATCTCCTTCGCATTGAGCTGATCAGGCCATTGATTGTAGCATGTGGAATGTTGTCCCGCTCCTCTTCAATGCCTGTGCAAAGTGGCTGGATATTGGCAGAAACTGGAACATGCTGTCGTATAAACGTAAATCCAGAGCATTCTAAACATGCTCAATGGGTGACATGTCTGGTGAGTATGCAGGCCATGGAAGAACTGTACCATTTTTAGGAATTGTGTACAGATCCTTGTGACATGGGGCTGTGCATTATCATACCGAAACATGAGGTAATGGCGGCAGATGAATGGCACAACAATGTAATTCTCTGCATCTCGGCATGGTCTCTGTGCATCAATAAAATGCATTTGTGTTTGTTGTCCGTAGTTTATGCCTGCCCGTACCATAACCCCACCTCCACAATGGGCACTCTGTTCACAATGTTGACATCAGCAACCCGCTCGCATACACGACGCCATACATGCTGTCTGCCGTCTGCCTGGTACAGTTGAAACCAGGATTCATCTGTGAAGATGACCATCAAAGGTGGCCATCAAAGGTGAGCATTTGCCCACTAAAGTCGGTTACAACGCCAAACTGCATTCAGGTCAAGACTTTAGTGAGGACGATGAGCATGAAGATGAGTTTTCTGAGATGGTTAATGAAATTCTGTGGCATTGTGTTGTGTGACAAAACTTTTATTGTCCCCATTACAAGGTGCACCTGTGTAATGATCATGCTGTTTAATCAGCTTCTTAATATGCCACACCTGTCAGGTGGATGGATTATCTTGGCAAAGGAGAACTGCTCACTAACAGGGATGTAAACAAATTTGTGCACAACATTTGAGAGAAATAATGTGCGTATGAAACATTTCTGTGATCTTTTATTTCAGCTCATGAACATGGGACCAACACTCTACATGTTGCGTTTATATTTTTGTTCACTGTAGTTAATAGACCAATAAGAAAGAGTTCCAAACCTCTGCCAATAACAGCTAGATTTCAGGTGTTCCACACCCAACTCAGACCACTTCCAGGAAGTCCTAACAAAATTCTTGCTTGAGAGATTACTCTTTGCTCATAAGCTATTTTTGACCATTTCGATTGAAAACAATCACATTAAGGTACGTAATTGTTACCCAGAAATAATAAAATATTGAGAAAAAACGGCTACAGTGGACATTTAAGATTATACAATATGACAGGGCATTGAAGACTTCAAGGCTGAAAATCTCAAATGGCTTTTTATCATCTTATTTCCTTATGCTTGTCTGGCATTGTCATCTCTTGCATATCATCCTATTGAAATCATACTATCTACATTCACTTCTCTTTCATGCATTTCTTGTCTTGTGTTTTAGTAGGTACATATCTACCCAATGATATCAGCAGCCAAGAAGTTGAAACTCATGTCACCCCTGTGGTCCCCAAACCCCAGTGTTGCTATGGCATTGGTGCTCTCCCTTGGAGGGGGGTCTCCTGCACCACGCTGGGAGTGTGTGGAGGCTCCACTGTCCCTGGGTCATCCAGGTTCACACCGAACCGGCAGTGATCCAGAAGAGCAGCTCACAAGCCCCCTCTGGGCTGGGTTCAGTCATGGGTCATTACACTCTGGAGACAGCAGAAATGTACAGCAGAGATGTGAACAACCTGCTCTCCTCTTCCTCTGACATGTCGTCGTCTGCTGCCTTGATGCCAGATGAAACACAGTAACCTTTCCTTTCCTGCCTGCTGCTTCCGCACCTCTTTTTAGAGCAATTCACTGTTGCTGTGACGACTAGCTACTTAAATTTGTGACTCATTGATCTTGCCCGCTTTTATGATTAATAAATGTCAGTGTAATATATGCAAACAACACATACAAAGGATAGCATGCATATTTATAACTACACATTTATTTGAAAGTATATCTCACATAACAAGAGGGAATTTAATTCCAACATGGATCCTTGCCTAGAAGCATGAAAGCCTTACATCTGTTCATCCAACATTCTGAGAAGGAAATGCATGACATTGTCATCAGGTGGCCTTTTCTGATCTATTTGTTAACCCCTACCCTTCTGTGCTCATCAGTGGATCCAGCTTTGAACGGAGGGAAAATACCCCAAATGTGTGAAAAATATTTCGTATTTTCAACCCCCCTCCGATGGTTCAAAATGGCTGAACAGCAGTTAAAAAGTGGTCTGTTTCCACCTTCCACAGACCTCCATGTCAGCTCATTCTGTCACAGATCAATATCAGCATGCCAGAGCCATTTTGCTTATGCTCTGTTGGCAAAGGCCATAACAGCCTCTGACTCGTCATTTCCCCCGACGGTGAAAAAATCCCTCCAGACATCCATTATTCACCACGGGTAAAAAAGGGAAACCACCTACTACCTCGCAGTATATTTTCACCTCATGATGGGAGCTGTGTGTCTGTTTAAAGATTCCCTGTCCGTCTGGTGCTACAAATCAGCATTTGAGCCGCCTGTGAAAAACATATCTGCTCATGTACATTTATTTTATTAGAGAGCGGAGCAGTGTATGAGGAAGCAGGTTGGTGATGAGGCTGCGGTGGAACACTGGAGCAGCCAGGACAGCACAGGGAGATGAGAGTAGGTTTGTGTCTCAAATAGCATCCTGTTCACTATATAGCGCACTACTTGTGTGAGCCCTGGTGAAAAGCAGTGCATTTTATAGGGAATAGACTGCCATTTGGGACGAAAGCTAGGGGAAGCTCAGACATCTCCGGGTAGGGTGGGTGGGGTGGGGGGAGGGGGGTCTCCTCCTAGAATCAGAGCAGTGTGTAAGTGTGGCGTCTTGCCCTCGGGCTTCCGTTCCCCTTCCCTCCCTAGAGACGCAATTAACAAAGAAATTACAGTGGAACACATTGCCAAAGGCTTGTTTCTAACGCCGCTAAAAAAGTGCTAATCACTTTTTTCATTACAGTAGAGAGAGAACGAGGGAGAGGGACAGGAAATGGAAACGCAGGGTGTACAGTGACGCAAAACTCCAAGCTCACCCAATTTTGAAACGAGATTTGCATTAGCATTATTGTTACCTGAGGTATGTAAACGCATCAGGCGCTGGTTTAATTTTTCCTAATTTTGAACTCTAATTATTGCTTGATGCTAATTAATCATAATAAAGCTGCATCTCTAATTTAGTCATTCATTCTATACATGGATTTTACTCATGATTTGAAGTAAGTAGCTTGCTCTCTCTCTCTCTCTCTCTCTCTCTCTCTCCAAAACAAACTGCCATTTTCCATAACACGTCACGATGGAAATATTCCTTTCAAATGTACCACTTTCCCTATCCCTTGTTTGAAGAATGCCATTGCTTTCCCTTTTCCTTAACGTTGTGGTCCATTGTATCTCATGGACAGATGAAACAGTGACAATCTGTCAAGGCTCACATGTAATTATTTGATTACGAGCAGCAGTAGTTCGTGGTTTTGGGTTTTTGTCATTCATTATTTGGACGAATCACTATTGGGGGAAGGCGGTGCTTAAACAGGTGCGGTGATTTTCATAAAGTAAAAATTAATGAAAACCAAATATTTTTTGGGGCCATGATAAATACGTGTGAAATTAGCATACGGGAAGGGTTTGGCTTTTTTCCTTTTCACAAATGTAATCAAAATTGTTAACGGCATTCCCCCCAAAAGTAAAACGGTAAATTACAAACTTTCGAGAGAATTTTGCTTCTGGGTAACCGAGATTACACTGCCATTTATTTAGACTGCTTCCAGTGATACAATACAAAATAAAATAGGAGTATATGATTCACGAGTACAACAAAAATAAGGATCTAAACAACGTATAGCTTCTATTCCCATATTACAGGGTGTGGCTATAAATGTCTAAAGAGGAGCAGCAACTCTACTGGAGCTGTGTCAGCTGGTTAAACCATACGAGACTGCTGCTCACAATTACTGCAATTCTACAGAAGTACCACTTTTCCCCACTGTTACAAAGCCTTCTTTCTTAAACAAACCAAAACTGGCCAGGCAAACAAACCCAAACCATGATCCAAGGACTGACTAAATGTGGTCGTGGAAGCCAACCATCAACCAGTGCCCATTTTCCCTTCCCTCTCAATGTCCATCCATCTTTGTTAACAGAGGTTTATGTATTCCTCACACACCAGCATTCAACTTCACTTCTGAATCCTGTATTAAGATTGACTCTTCAATCCAGGAGATCGATGCTATCACTTAGGGCCTGACTGCAGCTCCTGATTACATGTCCTCAACTTACAGAGCAGCAGTGGTAGCTAAGGAAACAACGAGATGAACCTTTCCTTCCATTGGCTCTGCATGCTGCTGCAAGCTCAACAGTTTACTGTGCTCATAGGGATTACTGGTACCTTTACAGTTAGCAAGGGATTATTCAGCCTTGGAGGAGGCTTTGCAAGTTATACTTGTGGAAATATGAGGAATGTTCTTCTTAGATAATTTGGAAAGGCACTACGATATTCAGAGTTTGTTCCAGGTATTGGATACTGCAGTGGATGAGCGTATGCTAATGATGGGGAATTACATTTTTAAGAAATCAATAAAGAGTTCTGTTGATTTTATGAGTCTGTTTTCCAGTCCAGCTTCTTGGTGAGGGCTGGTTAGCGTGAGCCTCCTCTTGGTTTTAATACAGAGGTTTCAGCTATACTGTTGTATATACTGTCCATTGTTGTATCCCAAAATGCATCCTATCCCATATATAGTGCACTACTTTTGACCAGAACACATAGAGCTCTGGTTAAAAGTAGTACACTATATAGGGAATAGGGGGCCATTTGGAATGCACAGATAGTGCCCCGTCATGCAGTGAAGATACGATTAAAGAAAAAGCGAGGATCAATTGGCATCAAACCAAGTACGTTTAGATATCAGTCAATGCTTTACCTCTGATCCGACATTAAAGGGGAGTTAGCGTCTAAGAAAGCACACTTTGTTCTGACAGCATTTTGTTGAATAAGCTGCATTTATGGTAACTGAAACACTAGGGCTAGACTTCAAAAACCTGGAAAATACAGTCAGCTAGCGATTGACATTATCTCTGAACCATGGTAAGGAAAAATATGTTCATTTTTACATATACTTCACACCTCCGCCTCCTTCTGATTCTTATCTGATGCGGTGGTGCACCTCAGACAAACAATGAAAAATCCTGACAGGAATATACACAGGGTGTCTGAGACAAAGATTGTCAGGAGCATCAAGGGCTCTGCAGTTATTTCCCTACAAATCAGTGATTCTACTTGGTTTCTTTATTGTCTGGGCCGATCTTCATCAAACTGGCTAATGAGTTCCATTGGAACTCCTTTCAAGAGGTGATTAGATTCCAGTAATAAATGATGTGTGTTCTCAGCAGGATGGTATCCTCCGATGGCTGCTCTCCATGGGGCAGCATCACCATGCTCAGAGGATGTCATTTTCATTACCTGCCATTTCACAGTGGGGGGGGGGGGGTCCCTCATGTTTGGAATGGAAGGGGGCGACGGACCAAGTGCACATGTGTTGTTCCCTCCTGTAACTGCTGCTTTATATACCGCAACAGCACCTTGAGGTGATGAGAATATTTGGCACTTATCACATTAATATTTAATGGCTAGGAAGCTAAACACTACATTGCACAGCTGGCTTTGTTGATGGACAGAACATCAAGATGTAGGCCTAAGTATATAATTGATCATCTATTCAATTCACCTTCTCTCTCTCCATATCTTGTTTTTTTTGACAAGAAGGAAATATGGATTTAATTGTTGTCAGGGAGAATATCAAATAGTCACACACTCCTGGTTTAGTATCCTCCTGTTATAGATCTGCTGCAGTAGTCATCGAGAGAGTAAATCCTATGATCAGATTCAGTCAGCCCTTCATACTTTGCATTTAACCTTGGTGAATGGAAAGCTGATAGAGGCTCATAGCTTTCATGCGCTGGACCTGCAGTTTATGGCCAAAAATATGGCACAGCAGTTAATACTGCTGAAGCTGAATTTCCCTACTGAACGAGTGTTGGTGTCCAGACACAACAAACCACAACAAGTAATGAACAGAACAACGAACAGAACATGGGTACTGTGGACCAAATGGCAAACTTACAAATAAACAAGCACATTACAAATGATGTGTGTTTTTGTGGAATCGGTTTGGTGTTATTATTCAAGTGATTTGTTGCCTTTGACAGGAGCAGCTGGACCCCAGGTCCAGGCTTAGCACTGTGTGATATCTTTTGACTGCAAGCAGCGGCAACCCAGAGCAACAGGACACATCGTTACAGAGCAAGACTTCCTGCCGTTATTTCCTGCATATGGGTGGGAGAGGGGGATAGAGGGAGGGATGGAGGGATGAACCCATCTCTTGATGTCCTGCCGCACTTCTCCTTGCATCCTCCCATCCTCCCTCTTTTTAACATCAAGTAACAAAGAATAACTATACATGACTAAAGCTTAACACAACTAAACCCCTTATTTGGAGAGGGAGCTATGGGGGAAATGAGATTTAATGGTTGAATTGAATCCCCTTGCGTGGAGGAATGGGGAAATCGAGTTATAATTAGGTGAGATTGACAGCTCCTTTGAGGTAATTAAGCACAAGCTGATGAAATCCCCAGGTGGGAGTAAAGCTGTGGCAGCTTGTGTTGCTGGCTGGAAATAAAATAATGACCTCATGGCGAGTGTAAGCCTAGTTGTTTATGGTGTCGCCACTTTGATGTGACCTTAGAGCAGGGATGGGCGACTGGCGGCCCAAGGCCTGTGGATCAATTTCCCTTAAAAATGTGAAAAAAAATGTATCTTGTTATGTCAGTCATCAATAATCACTTAATTAGCCCATTTCAGTGACAACATTTTCTACTGGTAAATTAGTCTAAACTTGTAGTAGTCATGGTCAAATTACCGACCGGAGAGCCCTTTGTTAGTCACTATCACTCAGATATCATATTGAATAATGCAAACATTTCTCTCTACCCTCTGGCAAAGTGTGAAGAATAGCAGGAAGTGAACAGTGAAACTGCAAATTATTCTATCCGCCCCATGGCAAAATGTGTAGAATTGCAGCAAACTTGCTTAAAAATGGCAACATTTTCTCTATACCCCATGGCAAAATGTGTAAAATTCCTGGAAATGAACTCTCTATTAAGAGGGTCGCTAAAATGTTTTGCTCGCAAGGCGGGGTTTGGGGGCAACCTTTTTCACTTAGTCCCCTCAAAAGGCTTGATTGCATGTGTGTGTATGGATGTGGGGACACAGACCCGCGAGCCACTGCGGCCCCTCATGATGAGTTCAGTTTTTTTGTGGCCCCCACCCTATTCAAAGTTGCCCATCCCTGCCTTAGGGCAATGCAACACTCATCAACTTCACAGGTTTATGATGGAATAATGGTTAGACATGACAATAATCATCCTATTATAGGTTTTATGCAATTAGTCAGTCTATCTTGACTCAGTTCATGACCAAATGACTTTATAGGGAGATGAAAATACATTAAATTATCACACTAATCCCTAATAAATAGCGGGCCGTTTCTCCCACCGACAATTTTGGAAATTGACCAGATAGCTATTTGACATTCATTATGGTAGAGACACAAAATAATAAGCCTTATGATCCGTAAACACCAAACAACTTCATGGACATTAACCTAAAAGGATTGTAAGCAGACACATTCACTATCAAGGTCTTCTTTGCTCTTCAAAAAGTATACATTAGTAGCCATTTACCCATATAGTCAATATCCAATAAAAAATGGATGAACTACAAATAACTACACGTGTTCTTCCCATCCGTATATCCTATCACTCTGCATTTCCTAAACTTCATTCAATTGCTCTTCCTTCATGTTGTTCACGGAGCATGTGACAAATACATTTGATTTGAGCACTAGGTTATATCCTGTATACACTATTCTGCCTGCTGTTGCCTAAACAACAACCACATATAACACATGAGGAGTGTTCCTAGGGAGAGGGGAAGGGTATATACACCATATTTACAAAAGTATGTGCACACCCCTTCAAATTAGTGGAATAGGCTATTTCAACCACACCCATTGCTGACAGGTGTATAAAATTGAGCACACAGCCATGCAATCTCCAAAGACAAACATTGGCAGTAGAATGTCCATACTGAAGAGCTCAGTGACTTTCAATTTGACACTGTCATAGGATATCACCTTTCCAAGAAGTTAGTTGATCACATTTCTGCCCTGTTAGAGCTGCCCTGGTCAACTGTAAGTGCTGTTATTGTGAAGTGAAAACGTCTAGGAGCAACAACGGCTCAGCAGCAGTGGTAGGCCACACAAGCTCACAAAATGGGACCGCCGAGTGCTGAAGCACGTAGCACGTAAAAATCATCTTTCCCTCGGTTGCAATAGTCACTACCTCAACACCATCGAACACCTTTGGAATGAATTGGAACGCTGACTGCGAGCCAGGCCTAATCGCCCAAAATCAGTGCCGACCTCACTAATGCTCATGTGGCTGAATGAAGTCCCTGCAACAATGTTCCAACATATAGCGGAAAGTCTTCCCAGAAGAGTGGAGGCTGTTATAGCAGCAAAGGGGGGACCAACTCCATATTAATGTCCATGATTTTGGAATGAGATGTTTGACGAGCAGGTGTCCACATACTTTAGGCTGTGTAGTGTACCTACAGTACTGTACAGTAGTAGCACTCCTCAGCTGTTGTACAGTCGTGGCCAAAAGTTTTGAGAATGACACAAATATTAATTTTCACAAAGTCTGCTACCACAGTTTGTATGATGGCAATTTGCATATACTCCAGAATTTTATGAAGAGTGATCAGATGAATTGCAATGAATTGCAAAGTCCCTCTTTGTCATGCAAATGAACTGAATCCCCAAAAAACATTTCCACTGCATTTCAGCCCTGCCACAAAAGGACCAGCTTCGATTCTGTCAGTGATTCTCTCGTTAACACGGGTGTGAGTGTTGACGAGGACAAGGCTGGAGATCACTCTGTCATGCTGATTGAGTTCGAATAACAGACTGGAAGCTTCAAAAGGAGGGTGGTGCTTGGAATCATTGTTCTTCCTCTGTCAGCCATGGTTACCTGCAAGGAAACACGTGCCGTCATCATTGCTTTGTGCAAAAAGGGCTTCACAGGCAAGGATATTGCTGCCAGTAAGATTGCACTTAAATCAACCATTTATCAGATCATCAAGAACTTCAAAGAGAGGGGTTCAATTGTTGTGAAGAAGGCTTCATGGTGCCCAAGAAAGTCCAGCAAGCATCAGGACCGTCTCCTAAAGTTGATTCAGCTGTGGGATCGGGGCACCAACAGTACAGAGCTTGCTCAGGAATGGCAGCAGGCAGATGTGAGTGCATCTGCACGCACAGTGAGGCGAAGACTTTTGGAAGATGGTCTGGTGTCAAGAAGGGCAGCAAAGAAGCCACTTCTCTCCAGGAAAAACATCAGGGACAGACTGATATTCTGCAAAAGGTACAGGGATTGGACTGCTGAGGACTGGGGTAAAGTCATTTTCTCTGATGAATCCCCTTTCCAATTGTTTGGGGCAGCGCTGCCATCAGTCCTGTGTCATGCCAACAGTAAAGCATCCTGAGACCATGTATGTGTGAGGTTGCTTCTCAGCCAAGCGAGGGGGCTCACTCACAATTTTGCCTAAGAACACAGCCATGAATAAAGAATGGTACCAACACATCCTCCGAGAGCAACTTCTCCCAACCATCCAAGAACAATTTGGTGATAAACAATGCCTTTTCCAGCATGATGGAGCACCTTGCCATAAGGCAAAAGTGATAACTAAGTGGCTCGGGGAACAAAACATCGATATTTTGGGTCCATGGCCAGGAAACTTCACAGACCTTAATCCCATTGAGAACTTGTGGTCAATCCTCAAGAGGTGGATGGACAAACAAAACCCCACAAATTCTGACAAACTCCAAGCATTGATTATGCAAGAATGGGCTGCCATCAGTCAGGATGTGGCCCAGAAGTTCATTGACAGCATGTCAGGGCGGATTGCAGAGGTCTTGAAAAAGAAGGGCCAACACTGCAAATATTGACTCTTTGCATCAACTTCATGTAATTGTCAATACAAGCCTTTGACACTTATGAAATGCTTGTAATTATACAGTATTCCATAGTAACATCTGACAAAAATATCTAAAGACACTGAGGCAGCAGACTTTGCGAAAATGTATATTTGTGTCATTCTCAAAACTTTTGGCCACGACAGTAGTTCACATGGACTTGATAATCAATGCAAGGACAAGCCCCTGGGATGACAGTGGAAGTAAAAACATCCCTGGGCAAGGTGAACACACGCTCTCTAGCAGAGAGAGAGCGAGAGAGAGAGAAAGAGAGACACAGCGCTAAGGGCCATTGAAGATTGTGGTAGTAGCCACTGCCCAAGAGGAGCCGCCGCTGGATAGGTTAGCACTGACTCCTAGCTACAACTAGACCGCCCTCTCTGGGGCCTGTAGCTCCATCTGCATCCAATTGGAAGAGAGAGATCCCTGCTAAATATTAATGTATCTCTCTGCCTGTCTCCTCGGATGCTAATCCATTTCTGAAATAGCATTGGCCTCTTTATATTTTCAGGGCTACTCCCTGAATCTCTGCTCTTGTATCGTGGGATCAAACATTTTCTGACTACTAAGCTTCCAGTACACAGCCAGATCGGTTTATTGGACAAAGCCATGGATACAACCTAGAAAGATGGAAAGAAGCTTTGGAGAGAATCAATGTTTGTAGGATCAGGTCTGTTACCATGGGGGGCCCTTATCTCTCTATGGGTCTCTGGGGTCAGGTCCAACATGGTACTGAGGTCCAAGACACGTAGCACATGTTAAACCAGCGTCAGGTAATGTTGAACGTCTGGCATTGACCTTTGGTTTGCTGGGTATTGTTACACTCAAAGGCTTAGTCAATATCACCCGGGGATGGATAAAATCCTAAACACACATTTGCATCTCCGATCATTTTGCATCATTATTCCCACACATCTTGCCCTTGCCATATACAGTAGCTCATCACAGCCCAAACCGCCATGTCTGGGGTGATTAGAAGAGCTCTCCATGCTCTGTTTATTCATGCAAATCAAATCTCAATGCATATACTTAGTAACATATACTGCACACACCAGAAAACAAAGGGGAAAAGGAGTTTGTCAAGAATAGAGAAGGACATAAATATCTTTATTTAACTGCAGAGCTGCATATGAATATTCTGAAGCCTTTAACAGTGCTGTTTTCCCTACACTGGACCACATCCAGACATCACACTGATCTCCTGAAGCACAGGGAGGGAGTCAGTTCTGCTGTCCTGTGCCACTGAACTGAACTCTGCACTGATCTCTGGTGAACACCACCATCCAAACTCAAGGGCATCATTGCTAAATACAAACTTGCATCTTTTTTTTTTCCTTTTCTTGTGCTCTCATTTTCATATTCCTCCTCATCAGTGTGGAGTCTATAGGTGGGCCAGAACCACAAGCATTAATATTCACAGCACTTCCTTCAGCAGTCATCCAATCTCACCAACATATGTGATTGGAATCTAATGCAAGCTGCACAATACAGAATGCAATTAATCACAGGGAGCTCATCCCTTGTACCGGAACCATATAAGGTGAACTTTGCCACTGTTTTGTACATTTCGGAATATAATAAATAGTGTGTTCTTGTGCTGTAGGTTTATTAGTGCTTTTTTATAGTAAGCTGCTATGATTGTAATGCCTAGCAATGTGACTGAAACATAGTTTGTATAATTCTTTGCTGCCACATCGAACTTGAAAACAGTAAGTATGTGTGTTGCAGTAATTGGACAAGGGGAAAGTACACATAGAGAATTATGTATACTGGTATAAGCTTAATGTACATTATTTTCAAAATGTACATTTGTAGCCAGCACAAATTGTAGAAAGCTCCCATTTTACCTGTGTAACAGACATTGTCCAGCAGACAAATTAAGACTACCGCCTCAGCTCACATGACTGTTTTATTGATTGTGCCTAAGGCCCATACAGAGTTAGGGGAAAAAAGCTTTCTAGTTCTCTGTCCCTTTAAATTATTTTAAAGCTAGGTTACATTTTTACATTTGAGTTATTTAGCAGACGCTATTATCCAGAGCTCTTATCCAGATGGGACAACCACATATCACAGTCATAGTAAGTACATGTTCCTCAATTAAGTAGCAAAGTCAAAGCTAGTAAGGTGAGGGAGTAAAGAATGAGTGTTAGTTCACAAAAGGGGAGGGGGTCAGAAATGGAAAATGAAGTGGGGGCTGTCAATGTTTTGACCCCTAGTTGCACCACACTTCCCCAAACCATCTTGCTGTTCAATGTGTACATTTATATTTCTTAAACTGTAGTACTTTATGTTGTAAATGTATTTCTGAAACTTTTTGTGCTGCTATTTCAAAACTAACACATATGGAAGTATGTAGTATGCCTTGCTAAAAGTTCATTTGTGGAATTTCTTTCCCTCTTTCCTCCTGGCATTTGAGCCATTCAGTTCTGTTGTGACAAGGTAGGGGTGGTATACAAAAGATAGCCCTATTTGGTAGAAGACCAAGTCCATATTATGGCAAGAACAGCTCAAAAAAGCAAAGAGAAACGACAGTACATCATTACTTTAAGACAATTTTAAAGAACTTTAAACGCTTCTTCAAGTGCAGTCGCAAAAACCATCAAGCGCTATGATGAAACTGGCTCTCATGAAGACCGCCTGTAACGGTCTTCGGATGAAGAAGGATCGGACCAAAGCGCGCGGTAAGTGTTGATGATTTCATTGAAAACTGAACACTAGAACAAAAAGAACAAAGTGAGAACCGAAACAGTCATGTCATGTGCAGAACACTAAACAGAAAACAACTACCCACAAAACACAGGTGGGAAAATGCTACCTAAATGCTAAGTATGGTTCCCAATCAGAGACAACGATAGATAGCTGTCCCTGATTGAGAACCATACCCGGCCAAAACAAAGAAATAACAAAACATAGAAAAATTAACATAGAATGCCCACCCAAATCAAACCCTGACCAAACCAAAATAGAGACATAAAAAGCACTCTAAGTCAGGACGTGACTCCGCCACAGGAAAGGCAGACCCAGAGTTACCTCTGCTGCAGAGGATATGTTTATTAGAGTTAACTGCAACTCAGATTTCAGCCCAAATAAATGCTTCACAGAGTTCAAGTAACAGACACATCTCAACATCAACCGTTCAGAGGAGAATCCGTGAATCAGGCCTTCATTGTTGAATTGCTGCAAAGAAACCACTACTAAAAGGACACCAATAAGAAGAAGAGACTTGCTTGGGCCAAGAAACACAAGCAATGGACATTAGACCGGTTGAAATCTGTCCTTTGGTCTGATGAGTCCAAATGTGAGATTTTTCATTACAACCGCCGTACCTTTGTAAGATGCAGAGTAGGTGAACGGATGATCTCCGCATGTAGCATGGAGGAGGAGGTGTGATGGTGTGGGGGTGCTTTGCTCGTGACACTGTCAATGATTTATTTAGAACGTAATCAGCATGGCTACCACAGCATTCTGCAGCGATATGCCATCCCATCTGGTTTGCGCTTAGTGGAACTATCATTTGTTTTTCAACAGGACAATAACCAAAAACACACCTCCAGGCTGTGTAAGGGCTATTTGACCAAGACAGAGAGTTGTGGAGTGCTGCATCTCATATGACCTGGCCTCCACAATCACCCGATCTCAACGCAATTGAGATGGTTTGGGATGAGTTGGACCACAGAGTGAAGGAAAAGCAGCAATCAAGTGATCCGCATATGTGAGTACTCCTGTTGGACTGTTGGAAAAGCATTCCTCATGAAGCTGGTTGAGAGAATGCCTATAGTGTAAAAAGCTGTCATCAAGGCAAAGGGTGGCTACTTTGAAGAATATAAAATATGAAATATATTTTTATTTGTTTAACACTTGGTTTCTACATGATTACATATGTGTTATTTATAGTTTTGATGTCTTCACTATTATTCTACAATGTAGAAAATAGTCTAAATAAAGAAAAACCCTTGAATGAGTAGGTATGTCAACATTTTTGACTGGTGCTACAGTGCTTTGCGAAAGTATTCGGCCCCCTTGAACTTTGCAACCTTTTGCCACATTTCAGGCTTCAAACATAAAGATATAAAACTGTATTTTTTTGTGAAGAATCAACAACAAGTGGGACACAATCATGAAGTGGAACGACATTTATTGGATATTTCAAACTTTTTTAACAAATCAAAAACTGAAAAATTGGGCGTGCAAAATTATTCAGCCCCTTTACTTTCAGTGCAGCAAACTCTCTCCAGAAGTTCAGTGAGGATCTCTGAATGATCCAATGTTGACCTAAATGACTAATGATGATAAATACAATCCACCTGTGTGTAATCAAGTCTCCGTATAAATGCACCTGCACTGTGATAGTCTCAGAGGTCTGTCAAAAGCGCAGAGAGCATCATGAAGAACAAGGAACACACCAGGCAGGTCCGAGATACTGTTGTGAAGAAGTTTAATGCCGGATTTGGATACAAAAACAATTCCCAAGCTTTAAACATCCCAAGGAGCACTGTGCAAGCGATAATATTGAAATGGAAGGAGTATCAGACCACTGCAAATCTACCAAGACCTGGCCGTCCCTCTAAACTTTTAGCTCATACAAGGAGAAGACTGATCAGAGATGCAGCCAAGAGGCCCATGATCACTCTGGATGAACTGCAGAGATCTACAGCTGAGGTGGGAGACACTGTCCATAGGACAACAATCACTCGTATATTGCACAAATCTGGCCTTTATGGAAGAGTGGCAAGAAGAAAGCCATTTCTTAAAGATATTCATAAAAAGTGTTGGTTAAAGTTTGCCACAAGCCACCTGGGAGACACACCAAACATGTGGAAGAAGGTGCTCTGGTCAGATGAAACCAAAATTGAACTTTTTTGGCAACAATGCAAAACGTTATGTTTGGCATAAAAGCAACACACCATCCCCACTGTCAAACATGGTGGTGGCAGCATCATGGTTTGGGCCTGCTTTTCTTCAGCAGGGACAGGGAAGATGGTTAAAATTGATGGGAAGATGGATGGAGCCAAATACAGGACCATTCTGGAAGAAAACCTGATGGAGTCTGCAAAAGACCTGAGACTGAGACGGAGATTTGTCTTCCAACAAGACAATGATCCAAAACATAAAGCAAAATCTACAATGGAATGGTTCAAAAATAAACATATCCAGGTGTTAGAATGGCCAAGTCAAAGTCCAGACCTGAATCCAATCGAGAATCTGTGGAAAGAACTGAAAACTGCTCTCCATCCAACCTCACTGAGCTCGAGCTGTTTTGCAAGGAGGAATGGGAAAACATTTCAGTCTCGATGTGCAAAACTGATAGAGACATGCCCCAAGCGACTTACAGCTGTAATCACAGCAAAAGGTGTCTCTACAAAGTATTAACTTAAGGGGGCTGAATAATTTTGCACGCCCAATTTTTCCGTTTTTGATTTGTTAAAAAAGTTTGAAATATCCAATAAATGTCGTTCCACTTCATGATTGTGTCCCACTTGTTGTTGATTCTTCACAAAAAAATACAGTTTTATATCTTTATGTTTGAAGCCTGAAATGTGGCAAAAGGTCGCAAAGTTCAAGGGGGCCGAATACTTTCGCAAGGCACTGTATATAAACCCTGTCTTTCAAAGATAATTTGTAAAAATCCAAATAACTTCACAGATATTCATTGTAAAGGGTTTAACCACTGTTTTCCATGCTTGATCAATGAACCATATACAATGAATGAACCTACACCTGTGGAATAGTCGTTAAGACACTAACAGCTCACAGACGGTTGGCAATTAAGGTCACAGTTATGAATATTTAGGACACTAAAGAGGCCTTTCTACTGACTCTGAAAAACACCAAAATAAAGACGCCCAGTGTCCCTGCTCATCTGCATGAACATGCCTTAGGCATGCTGCAAGGAGGCATGGGGACTGCAGGTGTGGCCAGGGCAATAAATTGCAATGTCTGTACTGTGAGACGCCTAAGACAGCGCTACAGGGAGACAGGACGGACAGCTGATTGTAGGCCTGTTGTAACGTGGAACCCAATCTGGCTGCACGCGTGCGCCATTGTGCGCTATCGTGCATACATTTATTTTGCCCCCCCCCCCCCCCCCCCACACCAAACGCGATCACGACACGCAGGTTAAAATATCAAAACAAACTCTGAACCAATTAACTTTCATTGTATTACCACGACAACCGGCAACAAAGTCTGTCTTTCAATCACCCACGTGGGTATAACCAAT
Source organism: Oncorhynchus mykiss (assembly GCF_057628025.1). Lineage (NCBI taxonomy): Eukaryota > Metazoa > Chordata > Actinopteri > Salmoniformes > Salmonidae > Oncorhynchus > Oncorhynchus mykiss. Next base: position 23,210,678 of record NC_143049.1, read on the forward strand.
GAGGAGATGGCACGTGTGTACCTGCTTCTATAAACCAATGAGGAGAAGGGAGAGGCAGGACTTTCAGCGCGATCTGCGTCAGAAATAGGAATGACTTCTATTTTAGCCCTTGGAGTAGCAGACGCTCGTTGGAGCGCGCGAGCAGTGTGGGTGCAATAATTGAATAACATGGATTTCTACATGTATTTTGCGACGTTCGCGCATGCAACGTGTCAGGTCTGGTCAGCATGTTAGGCAGGTCCTCACCAGACATCACCGGCAACAACGTCACCTATGGGCACAAACACACAGTCGCTGGACCAGACAGGACTGGCAAAAAGTGCTCTTCACTGACGAGTCGCGGTTTTGTCTCACCTGGGGTGATGGTTGGATTCATGTTTATCATCGAAGGAATGAGCCTTACACCGAGGTCTGTACTCTGGAGCGGGATCAATTTGGAGGTTGAGGGTCCGTCATGGTCTGGGGCGGTGTGTCACAGCATCATCGGACTGAGCTTGTTGTCGTTGCAGGCAATCTCAACGCTGTGCGTTACAGGGAAGACATCCTCCTCCCTCATGTGGTACCCTTCCTGCAGGCTCATCCTGACATGACCCTCCAACATGACAATGCCACCAGCCATACTGCTCGTTCTGTGCGTGATTTCCTGCAAGACAGGAATGTCAGTGTTCTGCCATGGCCAGCGAAGAGCCCGGATCTCAATCCCATTGAGCACGTCTCTGACCTGTTGGATCTGAGGGTGAGGGCTAGGGCCATTCCCCCCAGAAATGTCTGGGAACTTGCAGGTACCTTGGTGGAAGAGTGGGGTAACATCTCACAGCAAGAACTGCCAAATCTGGTGCAGTCCTGGTGCAGTCCACTCCTACATGAGGAGGAGATGCAGTGCAGTACTTAATGCAGCTGGTGGCCACACCAGATACTGAGTGTTGCTTTTGATATTGACCCCCCCCCCCCTCCCTTTGTTCAGGGACACATTATTCCATTTCTGTTAGTCACATGTCTGTGGAACTTGTTCAGTTTATATCTCAGTTGTTAAATCTTGTTATGTTCATACAAATATTTACACATTACATTTGCTGAAAATAAACACAGTTGACAGTGAGAGGACATTTCTTTTTTTGCTAAAATTATATACATTTATATGAGTATTCAGACCCCATGACTTTTGCAAAATGTTCTTAGGTTACAGCCTTATTATACAATTGATTAAATAGTTTTTTTCCCCTCGTCAATCTAAACACAATACCCCATAATGACAAAGCAAAAGCAGGTTTCATTTTTTTTTGCAAATGTATTAAAAATAAAAAACTGAAATATCACATTTACATAAGTACTCAGACCCTGTACTCAGTACTTTATTGATGCACCTTTGGCAGCGATTACAGCCTTGAGTCCTCTTGGGAATGACGCTACAAGCTTGGCACACCTGTATTTGGGGAGTTTCTCCCATTCTCCTGTTCTTCTCTGCAGCTCTGGCTAAGCCTTTCAAGGACATTCAGAGACTTGTCCTGAAGCCACTCATGCATTGTCTTGGCTGTATGCTTAGGGTCGTTGTCCTGTTGGAAGGTGAACCTTTGCCCCAGTCTGAGGTCCTGAGCGCTCTGGAGTAGGTTTTCTTCAAGGATCTCTCTGTACTTTGCTCCGTTCATGTTTGAGTTGATCCTGACTAGTCTCCCAGTCCCTGCCGCTGAAAAACATCCCCACAGAATGATGCTGCTACCGCCATACTTCACTGGTTTCCTCCAGATGTGATGCTTGGCATTCAGGCCAAGGAGTTCAATCTTGGTTACATCAGACCAGAGAATCTTGTTTCTCATGGTCTGAGAGCCCTTTAGGTGTCTTTCGGCAAACTCCAAGTGGGCTGTCATGTGTCTTTTACTGTGGAGTGTCTTCCGTCTGGTCACTCTACCATAAAGGCCTGATTGGAGTGCTGCATAGACGGTTGTCATTCTTGAAGGTTCTGCTATCTCCATAAAGGAACTCTAGAGCTATGTCAGAGTGACCATTGGGCTCTTGGTCACCCCCCTGACTAAGGCCCTTCTCTCTCGATTGCTCAGTTTGGCCGGGCAGCCAGCTCTCGGAAGAGTCTTGGTGGTTCCAAACTTCTTCCATTTAATAATGATGGAGGCTGCTATGTTCTTAGGGACCTTCATTGCTGCAGAAATGTTTTGGTACCCTTCCCCAGATCTGTGCCTCTTCTCTGAGCTGTACAGACAATTCTCTCAACACCATGGCTTAGTTTTTGCTCTGACATGCACTGTCAACTGTGGGACCTTATACAGTGCCTTGCGAAAGTATTCGGCCCCCTTGAACTTTGCGACCTTTTGCCACATTTCAGGCTTCAAACAAAGATATAAAACTGTATTTTTTTTGTGAAGAATCAACAACAAGTGGGACACAATCATGAAGTGGAACGACATTTATTGGATATTTCAAACTTTTTTAACAAATCAAAAACTGAAAAATTGGGCGTGCAAAATTATTCAGCCCCTTTACTTTCAGTGCAGCAAACTCTCTCCAGAAGTTCAGTGAGGATCTCTGAATGATCCAATGTTGACCTAAATGACTAATGATGATAAATACAATCCACCTGTGTGTAATCAAGTCTCCGTATAAATGCACCTGCACTGTGAAAGTCTCAGAGGTCCGTTAAAAGCGCAGAGAGCATCATGAAGAACAAGGAACACACCAGGCAGGTCCGAGATACTGTTGTGAAGAAGTTTAAAGCAAGATTTGGATACAAAAAGATTTCCCAAGCTTTAAACATCCCAAGGAGCACTGTGCAAGCGATAATATTGAAATGGAAGGAGTATCAGACCACTGCAAATCTACCAAGACCTGGCCGTCCCTCTAAACTTTCAGCTCATACAAGGAGAAGACTGATCAGAGATGCAGCCAAGAGGCCCATGATCACTCTGGATGAACTGCAGAGATATACAGCTGAGGTGGGAGACTCTGTCCATAGGACAACAATCAGTCGTATATTGCACAAATCTGGCCTTTATGGAAGAGTGGCAAGAAGAAAGCCATTTCTTAAAGATATCCATAAAAAGTGTTGTTTAAAGTTTGCCACAAGCCACCTGGGAGACACACCAAACATGTGGAAGAAGGTGCTCTGGTCAGATGAAACCAAAATTGAACTTTTTGGCAACAACGCAAAACGTTATGTTTGGCGTAAAAGCAACACAGCTGAACACACCATCCCCACTGTCAAACATGGTGGTGGCAGCATCATGGTTTGGGCCTGCTTTTCTTCAGCAGGGACAGGGAAGATGGTTAAAATTGATGGGAAGATGGATGGAGCCAAATACAGGACCATTCTGGAAGAAAACCTGATGGAGTCTGCAAAAGACCTGAGACTGGGACGGAGATTTGTCTTCCAACAAGACAATGATCCAAAACATAAAGCAAAATCTACAATGGAATGGTTCAAAAATAAACATATCCAGGTGTTAGAATGGCCAAGTCAAAGTCCAGACCTGAATCCAATCGAGAATCTGTGGAAAGAACTGAAAACTGCTGTTCACAAATGCTCTCCATCCAACCTCACTGAGCTCGAGCTGTTTTGCAAGGAGGAATGGGAAACATTTTCAGTCTCTCGATGTGCAAAACTGATAGAGACATACCCCAAGCGACTTACAGCTGTAATCGCAGTAAAAGGTGGCGCTACAAAGTATTAACTTAAGGGGGCTGAATAATTTTGCACGCCCAATTTTTCAGTTTTTGATTTGTTAAAAAAGTTTGAAATATCCAATAAATGTCGTTCCACTTCATGATTGTGTCCCACTTGTTGTTGATTCTTCACAAAAAAATACAGTTTTATATCTTCATGTTTGAAGCCTGAAATGTGGCAAAAGGTCGCAAAGTTCAAGGGGGCCGAATACTTTCGCAAGGCACTGTATGTGCCTTTCCAAATCATGTCCAATCAATTGAATTTACCACAGGTGGACTCCAATCAAGTTGTAGAAACATCTCAAGGATGATCAATGGAAACAGGATGCACCTTAGCTCAATTTAATGTATCTGAAAGGGTCTGAATACTTATTTAAATAAGGTATTACTGTTTTTTTGCAAAAAAAATCTAAAAACATTTATTTGCTTTGTCATGATGGGTTGTTGTGTGTAGATTGCATTTTTTATTTTTTACTTCATCCATTTTAAAATAAGGCTGTAACGTAACAAAATGTGGAAGAAGTCAAGTGGTCTGAATACTTTCCAAAGGCACTGTATATGTTTTTTTTAACAACGTTTCAGCCTGACGCCTTTGTGAAGGGTGAGCTGGTGTTACAGGAAGGGGAACCGAACAGCAAATTAAAAATTAATAGAATGAGTGGTGTATAATGTTTTTTTCGTTTTTATAACCAAATTATTTCCTAAATATTGAATACATTAGGTTAGCTTGATGATGTACCTTTTAGCGATATCACTGTTGTTCATTTTCACTTGGTAATTATACATTGAAATACAAGCTGTGCCTCTAAACAACCACAAATATTCTTGAGTGATGAGTGCTTGCTAAATCGTGTCAACTTCCAGCTTTCCTATAACAGGAATGTCGAGTGATTTTCACATTTTGACAGGAGGAAGGTGCTAACAGAATTCACTGACAAATCATCAAGCTGTTCAAGAATTATCTTCAGGTTCGCAATTGCTTTCATTTGAAAAGCCAAGAGAAAATAATCATATGATCAGTCTTTCATTATAGTCAACACGAGATAAAAAAAACGATTGATTTGACCATTTATAATCAAACGTTTCAATTAAAAACCTGCAAATGAGCACATAATGTATGGGAATAACACTTAGACCCCTAATCCTACTGGGATGACAAAACAACTGACAGCAGGGATCTCCAAGTGTCAATGTCAACATCTACATATGTTTTCTAATCCCCAATGTAAACTCCTACCATCTCACTCCAACAATGGTGCCAGAGAAGAAGGCTGACGTTTTATGTGTCCCCAACTGATTGTGTTGTTGTTCATTTATTTTTGTTGTTTGTAACTTATTTTGTACATAATGTTGCCGCTACCGTCTCTTATACCAACGCGAATTATATACTGCTTTCTCGGGAACAGGCCCAGATCCCCGTGATCTGCGTTAAGAGGAGGCGGAGAAAAAGTGGCCAGAGGGCGAGCTGCCTTCTGAAAATTTGTAGGCGATCGAATAAACCTACACTTCCTTCAATTCTGCTAGCAAACGTTCAATCTTAGGAGAATAAATAGATGACCTATGCGGAAGATTAAACTACCAACGGGACATTTAAAACTGGAGTATCTTATGCTTCACGGAGTTGTAGATGAACGACGACACTACCAACATACAGCTGGCTGGTTATACGCTGTACCAGCATGATAGAATAGCGGCGTCTGGTAAGACAAGGGGCGGCAGACTATGTATGTTTGTAAATAACAGCTGGTGCACGATATCAAAGGAAGTCTCGAGCTATTGCTTGGCTGAGGTAGAGTATCTCATGATAAGCTGTAGACCACACCATCTACCTAGAGAGTTGTATTTATCTGTATTTTTTTGTAGCTGTTTACATACCACCACAGACTGAGGCTGGCACTAAGACAGCATTGAATGAGTGGTATTTCGCCATAAGCAAACAAGAAAAAGCTCACCCAGAGGCGGAACTCCTAGTAGCCGGGGACTTTAATGCAGGGAAACTTAAATCCGTTTTACCAAATTTCTATCAGCATGTTAAATGTGGAACCAGAGGGGAAAAAACTCTGGACCACCTTTACTCCACTCCCTAACCCTCCATTTGGCAAATCTGACCATAATTCCATCCTCCTGATTCCTGTTCAGAATAAAAAATTAAAGCTGGAAGCACCAATGACTAGATCAATAAAAAAGTGGTCAGATGAAGCAGATGCTAAACTACAGGATTGTTTTGCTAGCACAGACGAATATGTTCCGGGATTCCCCCGATGGCATTGAGGAGTACACAACATCAGTCATTGGCTTCATCAATAAGTGCATCGATGATGTCGTCCTCAAAGTAACCGTACATACATACCCCAACCAGAAGCAATGGATTACAGGCAACATCTGCACTGAGCTAAAGGCTAGAGCTGCCGCTTTCAAGGAGCGGGACTCTTATAAGCTTATAAGAAATCCCGCTCTGCCCGTTTGACGAACCATCAAACAGGCAAAGTACAGGACTGAGATCGAATCGTACTACACCGGATCTGACGCTCGTCTGATGTGGCAGGGCTTGCAAACCATTACAGACTACAAAGGGAAGCAAAGCCGAGAGCTGCCCAGTGACACGAGCCTACCAGACGAGCTAAACTAGTTCTATGCTCGCTTGGAAGCAAATAACACTGAAACATGAATGAGAGCACCAGCAGTCTGGAAGACTGTGTGATCATGCTCTCCGTAGCCGCTGTGAGTAAGACCTTTAAACAAGTCCACATTCACAAGGCCGCGGGGCCAGACGGATTACCAGGACGAGTACTGCGAGCATGCGCTGACCAACTGGCAAGTGTCTTCACTGACATTTTCAACCTCTCCCTGTCCGAGTCTGTAATACCAACATGTTATAAGCAGGCCACCATAGTGCCTGTGCCCAAGAACACTAAGGTAACCTGTCTAAATGACTACAGACCCATAGCACTCTGTAGCCATGAATTGCTTTGAAAGGCTGGTCATGACTCACATCAACACCATTATCACAGAAACCCTAGAACCACTTCAATTTGCCTACAGCCCCAACAGATGCACAGATGATGTAATCTCTATTGCACTCCACACTGTCCTTTCCCACATGGACAAAAATAACACCTATGTGAGAATGCTGTTCATTGACTACAGCTCAGAATTCAACACCATAGTGCCTTCTAAGCTCATCAATAACTATGGACCCTGGGACTAAACATCTCCCTCTGCAACTGGATCCTGGACTTCCTGACGGGTCTCCCCCAGGTGGTAAGGGTAGGTAACAACACATCCACCACAGTAATCCTCAACACAGGGGCCCCTCAGGGGTGCGTGCTCTGTCCACTCCTGTACTCCCTGTTCACTCATGACTGCACGGCTAGGCACGACTCCAACACCATCATTAAGTTTGCCGATGACACAACAGTGGTAGGCCTGATCACCGTCACCGACAAGACAGCCTATAGGGAGGAGGTCAGAGACCTGGCTGTGTGGTGCCAGGACAACGACCTCTCCCTCAACGTGATCAAGACAAGCACACCAAGACAGTCGTGAAGAGGGCATGACAAACCTATTTCCCCTCAGGAGATTTGGCATGGGTCCTCGGATCCTCAAATAGTTCTACAGCTGCTCCATCAAGAGCATCATGGTTGGGGAAGCAGGTACCCGAAAGGTTGCAAGATCGAATCCCCGAGCTGACAAGGTAAAAAATCTGTTGTTCTGCCCCTGAACAGGGAAGTTAACCCACTGTTCCTAGGCTGTCATTGAATTTTAAGAATTTGTTCTTAACTGACTTACCTAGTTAAAAAAAATATATAATAATAAAATCCTGACTGGTTGCATCACTGCCTGGTATTGCAACTTTCACTCTGACCACAAGTCACTACAGAGGGTATTATGAACGGCCCAGTATATCACTGGGGCCAAGCTTACTGTCATCCAGGATACCAGGTGGTGTCAGAGGAAGGCCCTAAAAATTGTCAAAGGCTCCAGCCAACCTAGTCATAGACTGTTCTCTCCGTTACTGCACGGCAAGCCGTACAAGAGTGCTAAGGCTAGGTCCAAAAGGCTTCTAAACAGCTTCTACCCCCAAGCCATAAGACTCCTGAACATCTAATCATTGGCTACCCAGACTATTTGCATTACCCCCCCCCCCCCCTTTTACATCTTTGTTATTATCTATGCATAGTCACTTTAATAACTCTACCTATGTGTACGTATTACCTCAACTAACCGGTGCCCCCGCACATTGACTCTGTACTCGGAAATGTGACTAATAAAATTGGATTTGATGATGATACCAGCCAACATACTGTGTGAGCTTGCCATCTTGTATTAGCTCGTTTCACTTGCACCCACATCCTCACGATGGCATTTTCCATAGTACCAACCACGAGTGCTTAGGAAGGACATGGAGGGCAGCAGTGTTTCCACTACAGTCATTTAGCTGGAACATGACAAAACATTTTTTTTCCAAGGCACACTTTGAAGATGCTGGAACAGTCCACATGTATTTTTCCTCAGCAAACAAAATGATAAATGAATAGAAAAACTATTTTACGATAGGGTTGTCGGATTTATCTATTGATCTAGTCGGCTTGTTGTTGTGTGTTCTATACTAAAAAAATATTCCTGTCGAGGCGCATTAAAGTTACAGTATGAGTGCTATAGGGAGGTAATTCACAGAATCAAATATACAGTGCCTTTGGAAAGTATTCAGACCCCTTGACTTTTTCCACATTTTGTTACTCATTCTAAAATTGATCAAATATTTGTTTCCCTCATCAATCTAAACACAATAATCCATAATGACAAAGCGAAAACAGGATTTAAAAAAAAATGTTTTCACATTTATTCAAAATAAAAAACAGAAATACATTTTTTACAGAATTATTCAAACCCTTTGATATGACACTCTAAATTGAGCTCTGTTTCCATTGACCATCCTTGAGATGTTTCTACAACTTTATTGGAGTCCACCTGTGGTAAATTTAATTGATTGGACATGATTGTGAAAGGCACACACCTGTCTATATAAGGTCTCACAGTTGACAGTGCATGTCAGAGCAAAAACCAAGCCATGAGGTTGAAGGAACTGTCCGTAGAGCTCCAAGACAGGATTGTGTCGAGGCACAGATCTGGGGCAGGGTACCAAAACATTTCATCAGCATTGAAGGTCCCCAAGAACACAGTGGCCTCCATCATTCTTATAATGGAAGAAGTTTGCAACCACCAAAAATCGTCCTAAAGCTGGCCGCCCGGCCAAACTGAGCAATCAGGGTAGAAGGGCCTTGGTCAGGGAGATGACCAAGAACCAGATGGTCACTCTGAAAGAGCTCCAAAGTTCCTCTGTGGAGATGGGAGAACCTTCCGGAAGGACAACCATCTATGCAGCACTCCACCAATCAGGCCTTTATGGTAGAGTGGCCAGATGGAAGCCACTCCACAGTAAAAGGCACATGACAGCCCGCTTGGAGTTTGCCAAAAGCACCTAAAGGACTCAGACCATGAGAAACAAGATTCTCTGGTCTGATGAAACCAAGCTAGAACTTTTTGGACTGAATGCCAAGCGTCACGTCTGGAGGAAACCTGGCAGCATCCCTACGGTGAAGCATGATGGTGGCAGCATCATGTAGTGGGGATGTTTTTCAGCGACAGTGACTGGGAGACTAGTCAGGATCGAGGGAAACATGAAAGGAGCAAAGTACAGAGATCCATGATGGAAACCTGCTCCAGAGTGCTCAGGACCTCAGACTGGGGCGAAGGTTCACCTTCCAACAGGACAAGAACCCTAAGCACCCAAACAAGACAATGCAGGAGTGGCTTCAGGACAAGTCTCTGAATGTCCTTGAGAGGCCCAGCCAGAGCCCGGACTTGAACCTGATCGAACATCTCTGGAGAGACTTGAAAATAGCTGTGCAGCGACGCTCCCCATCAAATCTGACAGAGCTTGAGAAGATCTGCAGAGAAGAACGGGAGAAACTCCCCAAATACTGTAAATGCTGCCAAAAGGTACTTCAAGAAAGTCCTGAGTAAAGGGTCTGAATATTTATGTAAATGTGATATTTCAGTTTTTATTTTAATACATTTGCAAAAATGTTTTCTCATTGTCATTATGGGTATTGTCTGCACATTGATGAGGATTTGTATTTATTTAATCCATTTTAGAATGAGGCTGTAACATAATGTTAGTTAGGTTTATTTACAACCTAATGGGTGACTAGGAAAATCTCAAACCAAGTTTATTCACCCACGGGGTCAAACAGCTGCAAAGTCAAAGATATGTTCATATATTTCTACCCTCCAGAGGGCAGAACCAACTCCTTGCACATCTAGACAACCAATACATATTTGTTGCTAGGCAGGAACTTAAGTGACGGCTCTTCTTTCTCACTTCATCTGATCTGACCTCAGCGCAAATTTCTCACTCCTCCCCAACTGCTGTCCTACCTTCTCTGTTAACTGAAACCAGACCGTTGCACTTCTCGCCATAAGATACATGAGATTTAACAATAACATGTTCTTCCTGCACTCCCCTTTCTAACTCAGTAGATTTCCATACCCTCAGTTCTGAAATAGTGACATGAATATTGATATTTCATTTTTCAAGTTTAGAAGTTAGCACACAACAGTTACAAAATGTGGGAAAAGGGAAGGGGTCTGACTACTTTCCAAATGCTCTGTATGGGACAAGCATAGGCTATATGCATGTTATATGTTATAGTAATTGCAACAAAATATTTTACCAATATATTATTTGACTAATTTCTGGAGGTGGAAATTATATTTTAGATGGTGTCTGCATAACATTTATTTTCATTCATTTTAGAGTAGAATGACCCCTTTGAACCCACCTAACCTATGCCCCCCACTGCTACAACTTTTTCCAGAGGATACACTGGAAGATAAAGACGCATGTTGTACACATTATTTTCCTAGGTCTATTACCTTTACTTCAATAAGGCCAAATGTCTCAGAGTATCTCCTGTCTGTAAAGAAAAAGATCTAAAAAGTGTGGACGGACTATGCGGACTTCACTGGCCAATCGCTGGCCATCTGCCAGTGGGGAAATATGTATGAACCTTGGAGTGATGCAGATTCAAGACCAGTTTCAACATGTTTTATTAGTAACTTTCCCAGTTGCTGACCTCACTGACCTGCCTACAGCTATTGGATATGAGCTCAAAGAAAGTTCTGGTTTCATGTTGAGAAAACAGCTATGGGTAAGAATTTCAAAGAATCAGTAACTAAGAATAATGAGATTATTAAATGAATAAGCCTGCTAATCACAAGCGTGTAATCAATTTTTGAATTATCACATGTCGAATACAACTGGCATAGATTTTACCGTGAAATGCTTGCTTATGAGCCCTTCCCAATGATGCATAGTTAAAAAATACAAATAAAACAAGAGGATTAAATTAAATACACAAGAATGGAGCTAAATACAGGGAGTACCAGTACCAGATCAATGTGGAGCTACTGTATATACAAGGAATGTCAGTATCAGATCAATGTGGAGCTATATACAGGGAGTACCAGTACCAGATCAATGTGGAGCTATATACAGGGAGTACCAGTACAAGATCAATGTGCGGGGGTACGAGGTGTTTGAGGAAGATATGTACATGAAGGCAGGGTAAAGTGACTAGGAATCTGGATAGATAATAATAACAGTAAAATAGAGAACAGAGTAGCAGCAGCATATGATGAGTGTAAAAGTGTGTGTGTTGGTATGTGTGTGAGTGTCAATATAGTCTAGTGAATGTAGGGTCAGTAAACATTGTTCAGGAACCGTTCATTTTATTTTACATTTTTATTTAACCAGGCAGGTCAGTTAAGAACAAATTCTTACTTTGTAACGGCCTACCCCGGCAAAATCCAAACGACGCTGGGCTAATTGTGTGCTGCCCTATTGGACTCCCAATCACAGCCGGATGTGATGCAGCCTGGATTTGAACCAGGTACTACAGTGATGCTTCTTGCACTGAGATGCAGTGTCTTAGACCACTGCACCACACGGAAGCCCTTGACTGTTTAGCAGTCTGGCTATTTAGTAGTCTTATGGCTTGAGGGTTGAAGCTGTCTCAAAGGTCTCCCGAGTGGCGCAGTGCACTGCATCTAAGGCACTGCATCTCAGTGTTAGAGGTGTCACTACAGACCCTGGTTCGATTCCAGGCTGTATCACAACCGGCAGTGATTGGGAGTCCCATAGGGCGGCACACAATTGGCCCAGGGTTGTCCGGGATAGGGTTTGGCTGGGGTAGGCTTCAATGCCATGCAACTCTCCTTCCATGGCCTCCAATTGTTCTTAAATACAAGTCACACTAAATGCATGCTCTTCAACTGATCGCTGCCTGCAGCTGCCCGCCTGACCAACATCACTACTCGGTTCTGAATTAGAATATGTGGACAACTACAAATACCTAGGTGTCGGGTTAGACTGTAAACTCTCCTTCCAGACTCACATCAAACATCTCCAATCCAAAGTTAAATCTAGAATTGGCTTCCTATTTCGCAACAAAGCCTCCTTCACTCATGCTGCCAAACATACCCTTGTAAAACTGACCATCCTACCGATCCTCGACTTCGGAGACGTCATTTACAAAATAGCCTACTCAATAAATTGGATGCAGTCTATCACAGTGCCATCCGTTTTGTCACCAAAGCCCCATACTACCCACCACTGCGACCTGTACGCTCTCGTTGGCTGGCCCTCGCTTCATACTCGTCGCCAAACCCACTGGCTCCAGGTCATCTACAAGACCCTGCTGGGTAAAGTCCCCCCTTATCTCACCTCGCTGGTCACCATAGCAGCACCCACCTGTAGCATGCGCTCCAGCAGGTATATCTCTCTGGTCACCCCAAAAACCAATTCTTACTTTGGCCGCCTCTCCTTCCAGTTCTCTGCTGCCAATGACTGGAACGAACTGCAAAAATCTCTGAAACTGGAAACACTTATTCCCCTCACTAGCTTTAAGCACCAGCTGTCAGAGCAGCTCACAGATTGCTGCACCTGTACATAGCCCATCTATAATTTAGCCCAAACAACTACCTCTCCCCCTACTGTATTTATTTATTTATTTTGCTCCTTTGCACCCCCATTATTTCTATCTCTACTTTGCACATTCTTCCACTGCAAATCTACCATTCCAGTGTTTATTTATTTTTTTTATTTTTTTTACTTGCTATTGTATTTACTTCGCCACCATGGCCTTTTTTGACTTTACCTCCCTTATCCCACCTCATTTGCTCACATTGTATATAGACTTATTGTTCTACTGTATTATCGACTGTATGTTTGTTTTACTCCATGTGTAACTCTGTGTTGTTGTACCTGTCGAACTGCTTTGCTTTATCTCGGCCAGGTTGCAATTGTAAATGAGAACTTGTTCTCAACTTGCCTACCTGGTTAAATAAATAAAATTGTAAATAAGAATTTGTTCTTAAATGACTTGCCTAGTTAAATTAAATAAAAAAGCCTATTGGTTCAAGCGCCGATGCTCCGGTACCATTTGCCAGACGGTAGCAGAGTGAACAGTCTATGGCTTGGGTGGCTGGACTCTTTTTCGGGTCCTATTTAGCACTTTGCGGTCAAGGGCGGTGCATTTGCTATACCAAGTTTTGATGCAGCCAGTCAAGATGCTCTCTATGGTGCAGAAGTAAAACTATTTGAGGAGTTGACAGCTGTTAGTCATTCAATCTTAAGGTTGACGTACTCTTCAGTTAAAGTCAGAAGTTTACATACATACATATTTCAGCTTTTATTTCTTTCATCACATTCCCATTGGGTCAGAAGTTTACATATAATCAATTAGTATTTGGTAGCATTGCCTTTAAATTGGGTCAAACGTTTCAGGTAGCCTTCCACAAGCTTCCCACAATAAGTTGGGTGAATTTTGGCCCATTCCTCCAGACAGAGCTGGTGTAACTGAGTCAGGTTTGTTGGCCTCCTTGTTCGCACATGTTTTTCAGTTCTGCCCACAGATTTTCTATAGGATTGAGGTCAGGGCTTTGTGATGGCCACTGCAATACCTTGACCTTGTTGTCCTTGAGCCATTTTGCCACAACTTTGGAAGAATGCTTGGGGTCATTGTCAATTTGGAAGACCCATTTGCGACCAAGCTTTAACTTCCTGACTGAAGTCTTGAGATGTTTCTTCAATATATCCACATCATTTTCCGGGATTATGATGCCATCTATTTTGTGAAGTGCACCAGACCCTCCTGCGGGAAAGCACCCCACAACATGATGCTGCCACCCCCGTGCTTCACGGTTGGGATGGTGTTCTTCGGCTTGCAAGGCTCCCCCTTTTTCCTCCAAACATAATGATGGTCATTATGGCCAAACAGTTCTATATTTGTTTCATCAGACCAGAGGACATTTCTCCAAAAGGTACGATCTTTGTCCCCATGTGCAGTTGCAAACCGTAGTCTGGCTTTTTTATGGCGGTTTTGGAGCAGTGGCATCTTCCTTGCTGAGCAGCCTTTCAGGTTATGTCGATATAGGACTTGGTGAAATAAATCATTAAATTAACTATTATTCTGACATTTCACATTCTTAAAATAAAGTGGTGATCCTACCTGACCTAAGGCCGGGAATTTTTACTAGGATTAAATGTCAGGAATTGTGAAAAACTGGGTTTAAATGCATTTGGCTAAGGTGTATGCAAACGTCCGACTTAAACTATATATATATATATATATATATATATATATATATATATTAGGACTATGTGTACACTGTCACAAGCCAAAATTTGTAATGAACTCAGCTGGCACTGCCAGCAACCTTATATAAGAGACAAAATTCATTAATTCTACAGAACAACGATATAGCCATGTCTTAATTGTAAAACTAACAATGACTCAATAATCCTTGCCTTCTGGGAATGTAATAAAGTCATAAAGTTATGGGCGGAGCTAAAAAGTTGGCTGTCAAAAGTGTTACAATGTAAATTTACTTTTAACCCGTCTGTTTGCACATTTCAAGACATGGCATATGAGGGTGCAGTGAGATACCTGATGGGTTGGATGATACCTTTCTCATCAATCATCATCAAAAAAAGTATACTTAAAAACTGGAAATCCACCAATTCTCCGTTGGTAACACAATGGAAAGGTCAAATGCTTTATATAAATGTTTAAAGTGTGTGGGCGACTGAGAGAAACAAAATGGTGCACTTTGAAGCCATGTGGCGTAGGGTGATGCAGGAGCTGGAGATGGGGATGAGAGCATGTGGGTCTGGGCAGGTGTGATGTAGTTGATGCTTGTATGATGTTGTCCATTGTTGGTTTTATATAGAACCTTTAGGAGTGCCATATGTGAAACAAGGATAGAGACTATGCTATGCCCTTCATCCCATAGGCAAACTGTAAATGAGCAGTCTCCCTCTTCCTCTCAATGACAAAGATGCAGTGGTCAAATAGTCCTGTAGAGGGCAATTTTGGAGCGCAACATCGACAAACTGTGGTTCGGAGGAGGAGGGAGGGAGGACTCAGGCAGGAAAAATGTGTCTAGATTTTTATTTTTTTTTGGTAACCATTTCACCCTGAATGAAGAGCCAGTGTTTTTCCTGCCCTCTCCTTCGATTAAAGCATTCATTAGGTAGCCCAACTCAGACATGAGTTACAATGGCCTCATTCATTTTTGACATGCATATCACCTCTGCTCATTATGATGAAATTACTGCTGATTTTCTGGGTGGTAGAAATATGTCGTAAGACAATAGGAAAAATGGACATATTCTGAATCTGCAGCAGTTTTATCTTAAGGGAATAATGATGACACCCTGTAATCAGACATATCAATTGTTTCATTTTAACACTAGGCATACTGAGCAAATGTACAAAGAATGTATAGGATATATTTATATGACTGGCATCCACTACTTCATATGTTTGAACCAAGCTGTAAAACCCCATGGTTTATCTGACAAAACAGGATTAAAGTGTACTTTGTGATTTTGGCCCTTTATCTACTACCCCAGGGTCAAATTAGCTCATGGATACCATTTTTATTTCTCTGCTTGCAGTTTGAAGGAAGTTGCTAACTAGCGTTAGCACAATGACTGCTGTTGCCATAGACGTCCAGTCATTGCGCTAACGCTAGTTAGCAACTTCCTTCAAACTGCACGCAGAGACATAAAAATGGTATCCACGCATTCACCTGACTCATTGCCAAAATCCAGAAGTATCTCTTTAAGAGTGGGTGCCTAATACTGGGTTATTTCACAACGCACAGACACATAGGAATCACTTCAGCATGCGTGAGCTATGTGAAAATCCATGTCACTTTTCATAGAGGGGCTATATTTGAAGCTTTGCAGTTTGTAGCAGTCTGGATCATCCCAGTGTCTGTTTGAGGAGGCGGAAAAATGTATACACCCCTAGGACAGAAAGCTTATACTGTATTTTATGTCAATAATGATTAATAATTCAGAATGCAAGAAGTAGGGAATAATATTCTGTGACTTTGTTGAAGCACAACAGTGTGTTGAACTCACTAGCACAGTCAAAATGAATCCATCAACTTCTATATTAAACTTTAGAAGGAATCTCCAGGCTAATAAGATAAGATACACTATTAAATGGGTCATACATTTGATGCATGACTGTGCTTTAATGCAACATTTAAATATATGTGAAATCATGTATTTATATACCCTCTCTCTTTTTGCCTCAAGACACCAAAGGGAGAGAGAAATCCATACACGATGAGCTAAACCCACAGCTCATATATCAGTGTCAGCCAATCAGAGCCCTGGATTGTGTTGATAACACGTTGCTCAAAGTGCTAGTGGCCTTGATGAAAATCCTCGCGCAGTGCTCTCATCACTCTTCATTTGCTGTGGCACCAGAGCAGTTCAATGGAACTAGCTGCTCCACACACACACACACACACACACACACACCATTATCAGTAAACAAGGCACGTCCAAGACATTTCCACATAACTATTATTCCCTCTAAAAGACGTTTCAAAATGTCCTCAACCATGGACTTGATGTGCTTCAGAATACTGTACTCTCTGTATTTTTTGAGATATGACTCCTGATTAAACCATGTAGGACACACATGATGTTCAGTATAAGAGCACTATGTTGTGCATGGAGCTTGACTGGAATGATCCCCATTCACAACATAAAACGCAAGCACTGATTATTAAAGCAGAAAAATCGATTACATTATGAAAAGTGGATTGGAAACGCTGTGAGATAAAATGTTAACACATTTACAGTGTTTTTACTGCTTTGGTGCAATTTTCACAAGTATGGGGTACATTTTCACAACTAGTCAAAACAGTCAAAACACATCATCAAAAAGGCAGTTGTTTCAAAACTCTTAGCACATTTCCTGTTGACTAAATAAAACACACAAAATCATACAATCACTTTTCACAAAACTTAATCAGCGTTTCATCTAGAAATACATGTTTCACATTGCAATACTGTACATGTTCATAAAAAGTAATTGCCTTTCTCAATGCAATGGCCACATTTCTTTTGATTTGATTATCTTCTCTTTGTTAAAATACATTTTACTATTACTTAATCCGACTGCTCTTATTTGATGATCACTTAAACGTTTGGTAAACCTAGAGATTTTACATGTCAACTGGTCTGTCTACTACAGATTTTGAGAACCTCATAATGGAAATCTGTCTGTAAAATAGAAACACAAAGTATGATATATACTCCAATGTACTACTATGATGACGACTACTGTGATTTTACTTCACAGTAAGTTCACATGGCTTTACTAAAATTGCATTGGCCAGTACAGTAATACCGTAATCTATGGCGTTTACATAGACACTTTTATCCAACGTGATAACAGTCAACACATTTTGGCATGTGACCGCAGTGGGACTCAAACCCACATGTCTGGTGTTGCTAGTGCCATGCTCTTATGAACTGAGCCACGTATAGGACCACTACAATACATGTGTAAAACACAATATTGTAAAATACAATGCAAGATTACAATCCAGGTGGAAGATTACCATCCCTATGAGAGAACCACCCTCCTTCAGGCTTGGATTCGCCATGCCAAAAGCATGTTTACTGCGATTTCGATGAGAACCTATTGCCAAATGCTCAAGACAGGCTTGATGCAAACTAGTGCCTCCTAATCACTATGTTTCTTTAATTTCCTTCATTTTCCTTACATTGTGAAAGATGTCTTCACTGATCACACATGGGATAGAAATTATAGAAATGTTCAGTCCATTTTAATGGGTAATGCAAGTGTATTGCCTAATGTGAAAACTGTCACGTCCGTTATAAGGAGGAGACCAAGGCGCAGCATGATATGCGTACATTTTTCTTTAATAAAGAACGAAACACTGAACAAAATAACAAAACGATAGGTGACGCTAATATGGATAGTGTAGCCAGGCAAATGAACATAGAACAAGAACCCACAAATACCCAAGGGAAAATGGCTACCTAAATATGGTCATTAATCTGCGGATTGAGAACCAATTCAGGCCACCATAGACATACATACACCTAGACCTACCAAACCCCTAGACATACAAAACCCCTAGACAATACAAAAACGAACATACCCACCCTCGTCACACCCTGACCTAACCAGGGTGTGACGGTACACCCCCCCCCCCCCCCCCCCCCCAAAGGTGCGGACTCCCGACCGCAAACCTGAACTTATAAGGGAGGGTCCGGGTGGGCATCTACCCTCAGTGGCGGCTCTGGTTCTGGACGCCGCCCCCTACTCTTTACACTGATCCTTCCGCCTTTGTAGATCCGGACCGTGGATCATCGCCGTTTGCCCCGGACCGGGGACCGTTGCTGGAGGCCCCGGGCTGGGGACCGTCGCTGGAGGCCCCGGGCTGGGGATTGTCGCTGGAGGCTCCGGACTGTGGCCCGTCGTTGCAGGCTCTGGACTGTGGCCCGTTGTTGGAGGATCCGGACTGTGGCCCGTCGTTGGAGGTTCTGGACTGTGGCCCGTCATTGGAGGTTCCGGACTGTGTACTGTCGTTGGATGTTCCGGACTGGGTACTGTCGCCGGAAGCTCTGGCCTGGGTACTGTCGCCAGAAGCTCTGGATTGGGTACTGTCGCCGGAACCTCTGGACTGCCGAGTCGCACTGGATACCTGGTGCGTGGTGCCGGTACTGGTGGTACCGGGCTGGAGACACGCACCTCAGAGCGAGTGCGAGGAGCAGGCACAGGACGTACTGGACTCTGGAGGCTTGGTGCGTGGTGCCGGCACTGGTGGTACCGGGCTGGGGACACGCCCTTATGTGCGTGTCCCCAGCCCGGTACCACCAGTGCCGGCACCACACCCTCATTAAATCACATAGCAACACAGTGTCTATTGAGTAAAGCTCTATAAAACACATGTTATCTTTCAAAAAGGAAAGAGCAGTCCTCTACAGCCAGACACAGTTAGACTTTTAATGAACTGTTAATGAAGTGCAAGAACATTGGGTTCTCCGGTTAGCTCTGCATTTGTTAGGCACAAGCACTTACACAGTTATCCTTTATGATGTATAGTTCTAAGACTTGTATAATGAATATATTCAACAACCAGTCAAATGCTTCTATTTTGATAGAGCTGTACAACAGCAAACTCCAATGATCTGATCGGATGCAGGAGCAGGACAATTGCGATAAAGTCAAAGGAAGGGGAAAAAACAAGTCACAATTCTTAAGTGTAAAGGTCACCAAAAGCCCCTGTGAGCTGTTTGCTCATCTATGTTAACTCAAAGTCCAGAGGGTGTTGAGAGGAAGTGCCCTTCAGCCGAAGGACAAGCGGAGATGAACATTACTCTGAATTAACTCAAGACAGCGAGGGCAGACATCTTAAACTGATGTCTTGTCCAAACCCCAACTCCTCTACCCTGTAGGACTAACAATAACAATAGGAAAACAGGAGTTGGGTTGCCAGAAACTCTCCTGTTGGAATCAAATCAAATCAAACTGTATTTGTCACATGTGCCGAATACAATAAGTGTAGACCTTACCGGGAAATGCTTACTTACACGCCCTTAACCAACAGTGCAGTTCAAGAAGAGTTAAGAAAATATTTACCAAATAAACTAAAGTAAAAAATTATAAAAAGTAACACAGCAACTTAGCAATAACGAGGCTATATACAGGGGGGTAGCGGTACCGTGTCAGTGTGCAGGGGTACAGGTTAGAGGTAATTTGGACATGTAGGTAGGGGTGAAGTGACTATGCATAGATAATAAACAGCGAGTAGCAGTAGTGTACAAAACAAATGAGGGGTGACGTTGATGACATTTTAAATGTATTGTCAAGGTTAAGACCTTGAACATGTCTACTAAATGTGTGATGTGAGGTTTAACTTCTCTTAAACCGAGAGTATAGGCTGATGAAACGGATAATGTTAACCAGGATTAAAGCAGACTGGGTTTGGGCAATTACAATACATTATGGATAGGATCTTGTTTTGTGTTTGTTTCAATGAGAGTGCAGCAGGAGGGATTGGACGACCTCTTGGGGTTAAAATTCAAACTGGCTGACTTAAACTGGTATTCATATGATATCTTTTAGGCCACTGCTCTTATGATGATATTACAGCCTTAGATAGTTTTTCTGCTGAGAAAGGAAATTGTGCCTCACACAGCCTACGTTTGAGATTAAACTTTGTGTGTGTGTGCGTTCTAACCTAGCGAAATGTACATGTCGCTCAAACCTCGCAAAATATTTGTTCAACTTTGAAGGCCCAGTGCATTCAAAAAAAAAAAAATGTTTCTGTGTTGTATACATATTTCCAAACTATGAGGTTGGAATAATACTGTGAAATTGTGAAAATTATGATAATGCCCTTTTAGTGTAAGAGCTGTTTGAAAAGACCGCCTGACATTTTGGAGGGATGGAGTTTTGGCTTGCCTGGTGATGTACATTAAATTAGGTAACAGACCAATAAGACGTCTGCCAATAAGAGTTAGTTTTCAGTTTTCCCTCCCCACTCAGACCACTCCCAGACAGTCATAGCAAAATTCTTTCTTGAGAAATTTCTCTTTGTTAAGAAGATAGTTTGTTTTCTTTTTGAACATTTTTATTTAAAACAATCACAGTCAGGTAGATTACAAGATCAAAATTATGTGGACACCTGCTTGTCCAACATGTAATTCCAAAACCATGGGTATTAATATGGAGTTGGTCCTCCCTGTAAAGGCATTCAGAGGTGGAAGAAGGATCGGACCAAAGCGCAGCGTGGTAAGTGTTCATGATGATTTTTAATAGAAACGAACTGAACACTGAAATACAAAACAATAAACGATGTGAACAAAATGAAAACCGAAACAGTACCGTGTGGACCAAACACTCACACGGAAAACAAACACCCACAAACCAAAAGTGAAACCCAGGCTACCTAAGTATGATTCTCAATCAGAGACAACTAACGACACCTGCCTCTGATTGAGAACCATACTAGGCTGAACACAAAAACCAACATAGAAAAACAAACATAGACTGCCCACCCCAACTCACGCCCTGACCATACTAAAACAAAGAATAAAATAACAGAACTATGGTCAGAACGTGACAGTACCCCCCCCCCCCCCCCCCCCCCGGACTCCGGCCGCAAAACCTGAACCTATAGGGGAGGGTCTGGGTGGGCGTCTGTCCGCGGTGGTGGCTCTGGCGCGGGACGTGGCCCCCACTTCACCATAGTTTTTGTCCGCCTCCTCAAACGCCCCCCTGGCCTCTTATGAGCGGCGACTCTCGCCGCCGACCTCGGACTGGGGACCCTCACCACGGGTCCCGAATGGCAGCGCCGGACGGACAGGAGACTCCGCCAGCGCCTGACGGGCGGGAGACTCCGGCAGCGCCGGACGGGTGGGAGACTCCGGCAGCTCTGGAGTGAAGGACGGCTCTGGCGGCTCCTGGCTGACTGACGGCTCTGGCAGCTCCTGGCTGGCTGACGGCTCTGGAGGCTCCTGGCTGGCTGACGGCTCTGGAGGCTCCTGGCTGGCTGACGGCTCTGGAGGCTCCTGGCTGGCTGACGGCTCTGGAGGCTCCTGGCTGGCTGACGGCTCTGGAGGCTCCTGGCTGGCTGACGGCTCTGGAGGCTCCTGGCTGACTGACGGCTCTGGAGGCTCCTGGCTGACTGACGGCTCTGGAGGCTCCTGGCTGACTGATGGCTCTGGCAGCTCCTGGCTGGCTGATGGCTCTGGAGGCTCCTGGATGGCTGATGGCTCTGGCGGCTCCTGGCTGGCTGAAAGCCCTGGCGGCTCCTGGCTGGCTGACGGCTCTGGCGGCTCCTGGCTGGCTGATGGCTCTGGTGGCTCCTGGCTGACTGACGGCTCTGGCGGCTCCTGGCTGGCTGGCGGCTCTGGAGGCTCCTGGCTGGCTGGCGGCTCCTGGCTGACTTGCGGCTCGTGACAGACTGACGGTTCTGGCGGCTCCTGACAGACTGGCGGCTCCTGACAGACTGCCGACTCTGGCGGCTCAGGACAGACTGGCGGCTCTGGCGGCTCAGGACAGACTGGCAGCTCTGGCGGCTCAGGACAGACTGGCAGCTCTGGCGGCTCAGGACAGACTGGCGGCTCTGGACAGACTGGCGGCTCGGGAGACTCTGGCGGCTCAGGACAGACGGGAGACTCTGTCGGCTCAGGACAGACGGGAGACTCCCGGCGGCTCAGGACAAACGGGAGACTCCGGCGGCTCAGGACAGACGGGAGAATCCGGCGGCTCAGGACAGACGGGAGACTCCGGCGGCTCAGGACAGACGGGAGACTCCGGCGGCTCAGGACAGACGGGAGACTCCGGCGGCTCAGGACAGACGGGAGACTCCGGCGGCTCAGGACAGACGGGAGACTCCGGCGGCTCAGGACAGACGGGAGACTCTGGCGGCTCAGGACAGACGGGAGACTCTGGCGGCTCAGGACAGACGGGAGACTCTGGCGGCTCAGGACAGACGGGAGACTCTGGCGGCTCAGGACAGACGGGAGACTCTGGCGGCTCAGGACAGACGGGAGCACCTGTAGGGAGAAGACGGAGAGACAGCCTGGTGTGGAGGGCTGCCACCGGAGGGCTGGTGCGTGGATGTGGCACCGGATAGTACACCGAGCCTGCCCAACCTTACCTGGTTGAATGCTCCCCGTAGCCAGGCCAGTGCGGCGAGGTGGAATAGCCCGCACTGGGCTGTGCTGGCGAACCGGGGACACCATGCGTAAGGCTGGTGCCATGTACGCCGGCCCATGGAGACGTACTGGAGACCAGATGCATAGAGCCGGTTTCCTGGCACCTGGCTTAATGCCCACTCTAGCCCGGCCGATACAAGGAGCTGGAATGTACCGCACCGGGCTATGCACACGCACTGGGGACACCGTGCGCTCCACCGCATAACACGGTGCCTGCCCGGTCCCTCTCGCTCTCCGGTAAGCACGGGGAGTTGGCGCAGGTCTCCTACCTGACTTCGCCACACTCCCTGTGTGCCCCCCCCCAATAAATTTTTGGGGCTGCCTCTCGGGCTTCCTTGCCAGCCGTGTTCCCTCGTATCGCTGGCTCCTCTCTCCGGCTGCCTCTGCTCTCCTAGCTGCCTTCACCTGTTCCCATGGGACCCTTCCAGCCAGGATCTCCTCCCATGTGTAGCAACCCTTGCAGTCCAAAACGTCCTCCCATGTCCAGAAGTCCTGACATCGCTGCTGCTGCTGCCCGTTACCACGCTGCTTGGTCCTTTTGTGGTGGGTGTTTCTGTAACGGCATTCGAAGGTAGAGGTGGAAGAAGGATCGAACCAAAGCGCAGCGTGATAAGTGTTCATGCTGATTTTTAATAGAAACGAACTGAACACTGAAATACAAAACAATAAACGATGTGAACAAAACGAAAACCCGAAAAAGTCCCGTGTGGACTAACACTCACACGGAAAACAAACACCCACAAACCAAAAGTGAAACCCAGGCTACCTAAGTATGATTCTCAGAGACAACTAACGACACCTGCCTCTGATTGAGAACCATACTAGACTGAACACAAAAACCAACATAGAAAACAAACAGACTGCCCACCCCAACTCATGCCCTGACCATACTAAAACAAAGAATAAAATAACAGAACTATGGTCAGAACGTGACACTCCCTTTGCTGCTATAACAGCCTCCACTCTTCTTGGAACACTTTCCACTAGATATTGGAACATTGCTGTGGGGACTTGCTTCCTTTCAGCCACAAGAGCATTACTGATGTTGGGTATTTAGGCCCTCAGTCTGCATTCCAATTGATCCCAAAGGTGTTCGATGGGTTTGAGGTCAGGGCTCTGTGCAGGCCAGTCATGTTTTTACACACTGATCTCAATAAATCATTTCTGTACGGACCTCGCTTTGTACATGGGGGCATTATCATGCTGAATAAGGAAAGAGCCTTCCCCAAACTGTTGCGACAAATTTGGAAGCACAGAATCGTCTAGAATGTCATTGTATGCTGTAGCATTAAGATTTCCCTTCACTGGAACTAAGGGGCCTAGCCTGAACCATGAAAAACAGCCCCAGATCATTATTCCTCCTCCACCAAACATTACAGTTGGCACTATGCATTCGGGCAGGTAGCGTTCTCCTGGTACAACGCTATGTACTACTCCCTTTACAGAACAGAGCAAACTGGCTCTAACTAGAATAGAAAGAGGAGTGGGAGGCCCTGGTGCACAACTGAGCAAGAGGACAAGTACATTAGAGTGTCTAGCTTGAGAAACAGACGCCTCACAAGTCCTCAACTGGCAGCTTCATTAAATAGTACCCGCAAAACACCAGTCTCAACGCCAACAGTGAAGAGGCGACTCCGGGATGCTGGCCTTCTAGGCAGAGTTCCTCTGTCCAGTGTCTGTGTTCTTTTGCCCATTTTAATATTTTATTTTTATTGACCAGTCTGAGATATGGCTTTTTCTTTGCAACTCTGCCTAAAACGGCAGCATCCCGGAGTCGCCTTTTCACTCTTCAAGGAAATGTCTCAGTGACCCCAAACTTTTGAACGGTAGTGTAGCTCTGGTCTAACATTAAGCCAACTCTCAGAAGTTCAAAGACAATTTCGATAATTTAGATAATGCATATCATAACAAGATGCCCAGTGCTTCAAGTCAAGCCTCCTCCTTCACCTGCAAAATTGAGGTGGCTTCTCGTGCCCTACACTTGTCTATCTAATGCATGTAAACAACAAAAGCTGCTCTATCCGCACTGATCGGTAAAGTAATTTGATGTTGAGCTAAATGTACAAAAATCTTGATTTCAGAGGTTTAGAAAGGAACAGCGAGGAACGATATTAAATATTTTTGGGGGTTCGACTGCTTCAGAACTTTATTTTGCTGGTCACAACAGAGGGATGGAATGAAAAAATAAATAATTCAAAACACTCGATACAGGCACATCTATTTGATACTCAGAGTCTATTCAATGCTTGTTTTATGTAGGATTTGGTACTCGTCCTAGCCAACGTTTGCATATAATTTTCAACTGTGCACATTATAGGTTTTTCTTGAAAAAGTACACAGTAAGTTAATCATCAAAGACTGTAGCAGCAAGCGCCAGACGTTGTTAACCCTCTTCTGGGTCCTCGCAATATGCAAGTTATTTATATTTGACAAGTGAGATTAGCCCTCTTCTTCTGCTTCTGCAAACTGTCTGAAGACAACTTGCTTGCAGTCAAAGAAATCTGCTTCATGCTCTCTCTAATTGTCTCGCTGATGAACATGCAGCACAGTCATCACCCTGCCTTCTCTGCAAGCTGTCTTCCTACCACCTGACACCAACCCCACACTGCACCTGACAGAGAGAGGACTGCAGATGTAGGGTGGACTGAGGCCCACAGGCTCTTTCCACAGTACAGCCTGTACTATGGGGAGCACCTCCTTCTTATCGCTTCTACCTCCCTGCTCTTGCCTCGGGCTGCAGAGCCTTCAGAGGCACCTGGGCCATGCTTAGCCTTACCCTCTGACCTGCCTGTCAGCCAGAGCATGTGCAGCATGACGGGAAAAGGAGAGTTTGAGGAGAGAGAGGAAATGTTGTCCTGGATAAGTGGTAAATGTTCTGGTTCTGTCACCCTCAGGAAGAATCATCGTAGAGGGTTGGTGGCTGGTGGGGGTGCAGGTGGTTCACACTTCCTAATCAGTCAACTCTATATTTTGTCAACTCCGTACTGCGTCATATCTGTACTTTTCAGTGTTTCTCAACCTCTGATCCTCACACTGTCTGAGAAGAGTAACACACTGTTTTAATGGTTGAGAAGCTCTATAAATTGAATAAATAAGGACTGTTTTTCTAGTTTGTTGTCTGTGTTAATCAAAGCCTCAGCTTGAATGTTACGGATTGACCCTGACACTAGTCTCTGTGGATGAGAGCACAGCTTTGAGCCAGAGAGCAGGTGATCTAATTCAAAATGACAGAGGTCCATAGCCTTTTAAAAACAGATGGACCTTTGGTTTAATGGAGGTCATTATTCAGACGTACTGTAGTTGATTTTCAGGTGCTGCCTGTATGTGGTACTGCTTTCATATGTTTCATTTCTCATTGGTTATTGAGGTTGTAGGTTCTGTCTCATACACTTTGCATACCTTATTGCAATCTGCTCTTTATACTGTATTATATCCATCTAAAATGTTATGATTAATCTTGAGGATTGAATATGATATCCTTCACTGTTTGAAAGATGCATACTTATTTATAACGTAATGATAATCTGCCTGTGTTTTGGATTTTCAAGCATCCACACCTACAGGAAGTTAATTAAAAAATAAGAATTTCAATTCATTATTTACCTTGAAGGGATACTTCGGAATGTTAGCAATGTTAGCAATGAGGACCTTTATCTTCCTCCCCAGAGTCAGATGAACTCGTTGATACCATTTTTATGACAGATTTTTTTGACTCCAGTCCAGTATGAAGGAAATTAGAGGTAGTTTTGCGAATCAATGCTAATTAGTGTTAGTGCATTGGCTGGGTATCTGCTAGCATGGTGTAAGTTCCTTTACATTTTGAATTTATGTTTAAATTAAATGGAGGTAAAACTGAAAAAGTTACAAATATACTAAACAAAAATATAAACGCAACATGCAACAATTTACAGATCATTAAAGGAGATCAGTAAATGCATTCATTAGGCCCTAATCTATGGATTTCACATGACTGGGAATACAGATATGCATCTGTTGGTCACAGATACCTTAAAAAAAAAGTTTGGGCGTGAATCAGAAAACCACTTAATATCTGGTGTAACCACCATTTGCCTCATGCAGTGTGACACATCTTCACATAAAGTTGACCAGGCTGTTGATTGTGTCCTATGGAATGTTGTCCCACTCCTCTTCAATGGCTGTGCGAAGCTGCTGGATATTAGTGGAAACTGGAAAGCGCTGTCGTACACGTTGATCCAGAGCATTCCAAACATGCTCAATGCGTGATATGTCTGGTGACTATGCAGGCCATGGAAGAACTGGGCCATTTGCAGCTTCCAGGAATTGTGTACAGGTCCTTGTGGCATGGGGCTGTGCATTATCATACTGAAACATGAGGTGATGGCGGCGCATGAATGGCACGACAATGGGCCTCAGGATCTCGTTACGGAATCTCTGTGCATTCAAATTGCCATCGATTAAATGCAATTTTGTTTGTTGTCCATAGCTCATGCCTGCCCATTCCATAACCCCACCACCACCATGGGGCACTCTGTTCACAATGTTGACATCAGCAAACCACTCACTCACACAACGCCATACACGTGGTTTGTGGGTTGTGAGACCAGTTGGATGTACTGCCAAATTCTCTAAAACAACATTGGAGGAGGCTTATGGTAGAAAATGTAATTGTAATTGTGTAATGTGTAATTGTGTAATGATCATGCTGTTTAATCAGATACTTGATATGCCACACCTGAAAGGTGGATGGATTATGTTGGCAACGGAGAAATGCTCACTAACAGGGATGTCAACAAATTTGTGCACAAAATTTGAGAGAAATAAACTTTTTTTACCATATGGAACATTTCTGGGATCTTTTATTTCAGCTCATGAAACATGGGACCAACACTTTACATGTTGTCTTTATATTTTTGTTGAGTGTATTTGGCCAAATATACCTTTGGGCCACATTTGGAAGAACATTTTATTTAAAAAAAGATTAACCTCTAAGTGAGTCATTACTTTCACCATTAATTCTCATACATTGCCACATATAAATAAGTCTTATTATGTCTGCTGACAGAACTCTCAAAACATGCATAAATTATTAGCAGACTCACTCCAAATCCAGGGGGGCTCTGATATTTGGAGCAAAGGCTAGAACATGGATCACCATAGTCTCCAGTGAGCTCATTACTCCCACCAAAAGGGTAGGACTTTTATGGAGGCAGAAAGGAGATTAACAGATGATGATGATTTTCAGAAGTGCATTTTTTAAATTTAGGCCTATATCCCAAGAATCAAAATGTTCATATACTGTAATACCATTGTTTCATTCTCATAATTTGCAATTCCCTGCTCTAGAAGAACGAAGATTATGCTGTGTAAAGTGAATTCACAAAATGGCACTTTTTCAAAAACCATTGCATTTTGTATCTAATCATGTAAAAAGTGTCTGTACCGGTATCACAGAGTGAGAACACACATGAGTTCTCCACCTGCATGAGTTTTCATGCAGATGGAAAACTCAATCATTCAGAAGTGGTAACATTCTGTAAATGGTGAGGCAATGTCCTTGGGAAGAAGGCAAATTGGTCGATTCAACAGTGAAAAAAAACAAAAAACAAACGGGAACAGTGGTGGTGGAGTTACTGGACTGAGACACTGAGGAAAGAGGGGTTATTACTTACCTGCATTTGTCTGTGTGGGGAAACAGCTACAGGTAAAAATATGGATTGCTGACAGAGTAGCATTTCAGGGAAAGAAACTCTAACTGATGTCAGTTGCCATGAGTCTGCACAAAACTGGCCGGACCTCGGATCAATGGAGACACTCAAGTTTTTTAATCCTGTATCTCTCAACACATTCACGAAAATGGTCATGGCCTCTAAACCTTCCAGCTGCCTACTGGACCCTATTCCAACTAAACTACTGAAAGAGCTACTCCACGTTCTTGGACCTCCTACAGTATGTTGAACATAATAAACGGCTCCCTATCCGGTGGATGTGTACCAAACGCACAAAAAGAATGTTAGTATTCTACAACGTTTTGGTCAAAACAAGAATTGTGATTGGTTGAGACATGTTCTAAATCATGAATTAGCATCATTATTATGAATATATACAAAGAAATATCAATAGAAAAACAGGTCAAATTAAATGAAAATGCAGCTGCTTTGCTGTTATTCTAGCTGCACGGTTTGACTTGACTGTGTTAGCCGTAGCTGGGTAGCTAGCAAGCAAGCGATAAGAGCATTGCCAGTCAGAATGGCAACGGACATTTAGAACAAACTGTCATGTACTGTCATGTTGTGTCTTGTCTCTGTCCTTTCCCTTCACCCTGTCTCCCTCTGCTGGTCGTTGTTAGGTTACCTTTCCACCCCCTCTTTCCCCCAGCTGTGCCTTGTCTCCTCCTAACCACCTCGTCACCCCTTTTCCCACCTGTTCCCTTTTTCCCTCTGATTAGTCCCCTATATCTCTCTCTGTTTTTGTTCCTGTCCTTGTCGGATTCTTGTTTGTTGTGTTTCATGCCTGAACCAGACTGTCGTCATGTTTGCTGTAACCTTGTCTTGTCCTGTCGGAATCTGCCGGTCCGTCTGAGCCTACCTATGTTTGGTAATTAAAGAAGCTCTGTTTAAGTTAATTCGCTTTTGGGTCCTCATTCACGCACCGTAACAGAAGAATCCGACCAAGAATGGACCCAGCGACTTCGGATCCTCTCCACTCAGCCGTCGGGATCCAGGGAGCGATGCTAGGCAGACACGAGCAGGAAGTGTCTGCTGCTCGACATGCCGTTGAGACCCTGGCCACCCAAGTCTCCAACCTCACAGAACAGGTTCACCATCTCC
This sequence comes from Oncorhynchus mykiss, assembly GCF_057628025.1. Taxonomy (NCBI): domain Eukaryota; kingdom Metazoa; phylum Chordata; class Actinopteri; order Salmoniformes; family Salmonidae; genus Oncorhynchus; species Oncorhynchus mykiss. The sequence goes on from NC_143049.1 coordinate 23,240,288, forward strand.
GCCTCGATCCACCGGCCACTTCCAGGGCTTTCGAATCTCCGGAGCCCAGAATCAATAACCCGCCGTGTTACTCTGGGGAGCCCACTGAATGCCGCTCGTTCCTCACCCAGTGTGATATTGTGTTTTCTCTCCAGCCCAACACTTACTCCAGGAGCACTGCTCGTGTCGCCTACGTCATATCTCTCCTTATTGGACGGGCTCGTGAGTGGGGCACGGCAATCTGGGAGGCAAGGGCTGAGTGTACTAACCAGTATCAGGACTTTAAGGAGGAGATGATACGGGTTTTTGATCGATCTGTTTTTGGGGAGGAGGCTTCCAGGGCCCTGTCTTCCCTATGTCAAGGCAATCGATCCATAACAGACTACTCTATTGAGTTTCGCACTCTTGCTGTCTCCAGTGGCTGGAACGAGCCGGCCTTGCTCGCTCGCCTTCTGGAGGGTCTCCGCGCAGAGGTAAAGGATGAGATTCTCTCCCGGGAGGTTCCTTCCAGCGTGGATTCCTTGATTGAACTCGCTATTCGCATTGAGCGACGGGTTGATCTTCGTCACCGAGCTCGTGGAAAGGAGCTCGCGCTCTCCGTCGCCCCCCTCTCCGCATCACTACCATCTTCCTCTGCCGGCTCGGGTGCTGAGCCCATGCAGCTGGGAGGTATCCGCATCTCGACTAAGGAGAGGGAACGGAGAATCACCAACCGCCTCTGTCTCTATTGCGGTTCCGCTGGTCATTTTGTCACTTCATGTCCAGTAAAAGGCCAGAGCTCGTCAGTAAGCGGAGGGCTACTGGTGAGCGCTACTACTCCTGTCTCTCCTTCAAGATCCTGCACTACCTTGTCGGTCCATCTACGCTGGACCGGTTCGTCAGCTTCCTGCAGTGCCTTAATAGACTCTGGGGCGGAGGGCTGTTTTATGGACGAGACCTGGGCTCGGGAACATGACATTCCTCTCAGACAGTTAAAGGAGCCCACGGCCTTGTTCGCCCTGGATGGTAGTCCTCTCCCCAGGATTCAGCGTGAGACGCTACCTTTAACCCTCACTGTTTCTGGTAATCATAGTGAAACCATTTATTTTTAAATTTTTCATTCACCTTTTACACCTGTTGTTTTGGGCCATCCCTGGCTAGTTTGTCATAATCCTTCCATTAATTGGTCTAGTAATTCTATCCTCTCCTGGAACGTCTCTTGTCATGTGAAATGTTTAATGTCTGCTATCCCTCCTGTTTCCTCTGTCTCTTCTTCACAGGAGGAGCCTGGTGATTTGACAGGGGTGCCGGAGGAATATCACGATCTGCGCACGGTGTTCAGTCGGTCCAGGGCCACCTCTCTTCCTCCACACCGGTCGTATGATTGTAGTATTGATCTCCTTCCGGGAACCACCCCCCCCCGGGGTAGACTATACTCTCTGTCGGCTCCCGAACGTAAGGCTCTCGAAGATTATTTGTCTGTAGCTCTTGACGCCGGTACCATAGTCCCCTCCTCCTCTCCCGCCGGAGCGGGGTTTTTTTTTGTCAAGAAGAAGGACGGGTCTCTGCGCCCCTGCATAGATTATCGAGGGCTGAATGACATAACAGTGAAGAATCGTTATCCGCTTCCTCTTATGTCTTCAGCCTTCGAGATCCTGCAGGGAGCCAGGTTTTTCACTAAGTTGGACCTTCGTAACGCTTACCATCTCGTGCGCATCAGGGAGGGGGACGAGTGGAAGACGGCGTTTAACACTCCGTTAGGGCACTTTGAATACCGGGTTCTTCCTTTCGGCCTCGCTAACGCTCCAGCTGTCTTTCAGGCATTAGTCAATGATGTCCTGAGAGACATGCTGAACATCTTTGTTTTCGTTTACCTTGACGATATCCTGATTTTTTCACCGTCACTCCAGATTCATGTTCAGCACGTTCGACGTGTCCTCCAGCGCCTTTTAGAGAATTGTCTTTTTGTGAAGGTTGAGAAGTGCACTTTTCATGCCTCCTCCGTCACATTTCTCGGTTCTGTTATTTCCGCTGAAGGCATTAAGATGGATCCCGCTAAGGTCCAAGCTGTCATTGATTGGCCCGTCCCTAAGTCACGCGTCGAGCTGCAGCGCTTTCTCGGCTTCGCGAACTTCTATCGTCGTTTCATCCGTAATTTCGGTCAGGTGGCAGCTCCTCTCACAGCCCTTACTTCTGTCAAGACGTGCTTTAAGTGGTCCGTTTCCGCCCAGGGAGCTTTTGATCTCCTCAAGAATCGTTTTACATCCGCTCCTATCCTTGTTACACCTGACGTCTCTAGACAGTTCGTTGTCGAGGTTGACGCGTCAGAGGTGGGCGTGGGAGCCATTCTTTCTCAGCGCTCCCTCTCTGACGACAAGGTCCACCCATGCGCGTATTTTTCTCATCGCCTGTCGCCGTCGGAACGTAACTATGATGTGGGTAACCGCGAACTGCTCGCCATCCGGTTAGCCCTAGGCGAATGGCGACAGTGGTTGGAGGGGGCGACCGTTCCTTTTGTCGTTTGGACTGACCATAGGAACCTTGAGTACATCCGTTCTGCCAAACGACTTAATGCGCGTCAGGCGCGTTGGGCGCTGTTTTTCGCTCGTTTCGAGTTCGTGATTTCTTATCGTCCGGGCTCTAAGAACACCAAGCCTGATGCTTTGTCTCGTCTCTTCAGTTCTTCAGTAGCCTCCACTGACCCCGAGGGGATTCTCCCTGAGGGGCGTGTTGTCGGGTTGACTGTCTGGGGAATTGAGAGGCAGGTAAAACAAGCGCTCACTCACACTCCGTCGCCGCGCGCTTGTCCTAGGAACCTTCTTTTCGTTCCCGTTCCTACTCGTCTGGCCGTTCTTCAGTGGGCTCACTCTGCCAAGTTAGCCGGCCACCCTGGCGTTCGGGGTACGCTTGCTTCCATTCGCCAGCGTTTTTGGTTGGCCCACTGGGAGCATGACACGCGTCGTTTCGTGGCTGCTTGTTCGGTCTGCGCGCAGACTAAGTCCGGTAACTCTCCTCCTGCCGGCCGTCTCAGGCCGCTTCCTATTCCTTCTCGACCGTGGTCTCACATCGCCTTAGATTTTGTCACCGGACTGCCTTCGTCAGCGGGGAAGACTGTTATTCTTACGGTTGTCGATAGGTTCTCTAAGGCGGCTCATTTCATTCCCCTTGCTAAGCTTCCTTCTGCTAAAGAGACGGCACAAATCATCATCGAGAATGTTTTCAGAATTCATGGCCTTCCGTCAGACGTCGTTTCGGACAGAGGTCCGCAATTCACGTCTCAATTTTGGAGGGAGTTTTGCCGTTTGATTGGGGCTTCCGTCAGTCTCTCTTCCGGCTTTCACCCCCAGTCTAACGGTCAAGCAGAACGGGCCAATCAGACTATTGGTCGCATCTTACGCAGTCTTTCTTTTCGTAACCCTGCGTCTTGGTCAGAACAGCTCCCCTGGGCAGAATACGCCCACAACTCGCTTCCTTCGTCTGCGACCGGGCTATCTCCTTTTCAGAGTAGCCTCGGGTACCAGCCTCCGCTGTTCTCATCTCAGTTCGCCGAGTCCAGCGTCCCCTCCGCTCAGGCTTTTGTCCAACGTTGCGAGCGCACCTGGAAGAGGGTCAGGTCTGCACTTTGCCGTTATAGGACGCAGACTGTGAGGGCTGCTAATAAGCGTAGAACTAAGAGTCCTAGATATTGTCGCGGTCAGAGAGTTTGGCTCTCCACTCAGAACCTTCCCCTTAAGACGGCTTCTCGCAAGTTGACCCCGCGGTTCATTGGTCCGTTCCGTATTTCTCGGGTCATTAATCCTGTCGCAGTTCGACTTCTTCTTCCGCGATACCTTCGTCGCGTCCACCCGGTCTTCCATGTCTCCTGCATCAAGCCCGTCCTTCGCGCCCCCGCTCGTCTTCCCCCCCCCCCCCCCCATCCTTGTCGAGGGCGCACCCATCTACAGGGTCCGTAGAATTTTGGACATGCGTCCTCGGGGCCGTGGTCACCAGTACCTCGTAGATTGGGAGGGGTACGGTCCTGAGGAGAGGAGTTGGGTTCCCTCTCGGGACGTGCTGGACCGTGCGCTGATCGAGGATTTCCTCCGTTGCCGCCAGGTTTCCTCCTCGAGTGCGCCAGGAGGCGCTCGGTGAGTGGGGGGGTACTGTCATGTACTGTCATGTTGTGTCTTGTCTCTGTCCTTTCCCTTCACCCTGTCTCCCTCTGCTGGTCGTTGTTAGGTTACCTTTCCACCCCCTCTTTCCCCCAGCTGTGCCTTGTCTCCTCCTAACCACCTCGTCACCCCTTTTCCCACCTGTTCCCTTTTTCCCTCTGATTAGTCCCCTATATCTCTCTCTGTTTTTGTTCCTGTCCTTGTCGGATTCTTGTTTGTTGTGTTTCATGCCTGAACCAGACTGTCGTCATGTTTGCTGTAACCTTGTCTTGTCCTGTCGGAATCTGCCGGTCCGTCTGAGCCTACCTATGTTTGGTAATTAAAGAAGCTCTGTTTAAGTTAATTCGCTTTTGGGTCCTCATTCACGCACCGTAACACAAACGACAGGGTCCATAGACATAGAACAAAAAGACTTCACAATTTCTCTGGTAACCTAACTGATAGAATGAACAGACATCCGGCTTGGCTAGCAACCATAGATGTGGCTAGCAACCATAGATTAAATGATGAAAGGGATGAAATAGTAGCCTATGCATACATTTTTTAACTTATTGGTAACCCTTTGTAGAAAATCAATTGTACACTCAAGGTTGTGAAAAATTACTTTTGGCTGTGCTGTGCTGATCCACGGTGCTTGGTTCCACCTCATACCTATGACCACAGCACAGCCATGCTAAAAACGTTGTTTAGCACACCCTCTCCTCTCGTGTCCAATAGCTTTAAAATAGCCTCTACTGAAAAAGCCAAACCTTGGCCAGGAAATGGTAAAAAAACAATCGGCCTACAGTATCGGTCAAAAGTTTGGACACACCTACTCATTCAAAGGTTTTTCTTGTAGAATAATAGTGAATATAGCGAAGACATCGACATTATGAAATAACACCTTTGGAATCATGGAGTAACCCAAAAAATGTCACAGGGCTATTCCAGGTGAAGCTGGTTGAGAGAATGCCAAGTGTGTACAAAGCTGTCATCAAGGCAAAGGGTGACTATTTTGAAGAATCTCAAATATATTTTGATTTGTTTAACACTTTTTGGTTACTACATGATTCCATATGTGTAATTTCATAGTTTTGATGTCTTCACTATTATTCTACAATGTAGAAAATTGTCAAAAATAAAGAAAAACCCTTGAATTAGTAGGTGTCCAAACTTTTGATTGGTACTGTATATTGAATCTTCCATTCCTCTCAAAGATTTTTGAATTGAAATTGTCTACCCTTGAAGCCTGGGTTTCAGACATTAGGAAGTGGATGTCGGCAAATGTTTTACTTTAAAACTCGGTCAAAACAGAGGTTGCTGTTTGATCTGACAACTAATCTTGATGGTTTTACAGATCATCTCAAATGAAATTGTGAATTACTTTTTTGTCACTCTGGACACTGATCTCTCTTTTGACAAACTTTCAAAAATATTTAATGAGCACCTTATTTCCATCTTCGTAACATTGCAAAAATCGGAAACATTTTGTCCAAAAATCATGCAGAAAAGCTAATCCATGCTTTTGTCACTAGACAACTGCAATGCTCTACTCTCCAGCTACTCAGATAAAGCACTAAATAAAGTTCAGCTAGTGATAAATATGGCAGCTAGACTCTTGACTAGAACCAAACAATTCCCTGTTAAGGCTAAGGCGGAATTTGATGTTTTATTGCTAATCTATAAAGTGTGTGTGTGTGTGTGTGTGTGTGTGTGTGTGTGTGTGTGTGTGTGTGTGTGTGTGTGTGTGTGCATGGACTTGCTACTACCTATCTTGACAATTTGGTACTGCCGTACATACCTACACGCACGCTACGGTCACAAGACGCCGGCCTCCTTATTTTTCTATGAATTTCTAAGCAAACAGCTGGAGGCAGGGCTTTACAGATACATTTTTATGGAATGGTCTGCCGACCCATGTGAGAGACGGACTCGGTCTCGACCTTTAATTCTTTACTTAAGACTCTTCTCTTCAGTAGGTCCTATGATTGAGTGTAGTCCGGCCCAGGGGTGCGAAGGTGAATGGCAAGGCACTGGAGTGATGAACCCCCCTTGCTGTCTCTGCCTGGCCGGCTCCCCTCTCTTCACAGGGATTGTCTGCTTCTGACCCTATTGTGGGGACTGAAGCCCTGGCTTGCTAGTGCTCTCCCATGCCATCCCTAGGAGGGGTGCATCACGTCGTACCAGGCTTTTTCTCTATACTCGATTTGAGTGAGTTGATCTTCCTGTCCGGTTTTGTGCCCCCTCAGGCTTGTGCGGTGGGGGAGATCTTACTGGGCTATACGCCACCTTGTCTCACGGTAGTAAGTTGGTGGTCTGTTAAAATCCCTCTTGTGGTGTGAGGGCTGTGCTTTGGGAAAGTGGGAGGGGTTATATCCTGCCGGGTTGGCCCTGTCTGGGTGTATCGTCGGACGAGGCCACAGTGTCCCCTGACCCTTCCCGTCTCAGTCTCCAGTATCTATGCTGCAATAGTCTTTTATGCCGAGGGGCTAGGGTCAGTCTGTCTAATCTGGTGTAATTCTCCTGTCTTATCTGGTGTCTTGTGTGATCTTAAGTATTGTTAGGTTCTAAGTTCTGGTACAAATCCAGACAGACCCCAAAGGAAACTCAAACTAGATTTATTACACCCAACAGGATGTAGCGGCTGCATTGCACAACATACAAGTCACTTAAGCACATATTTATACCTCCTTGTATGTCTTAAGATAAACAATCAGTCTCTGTTGCTGGGCAGGAACTGAGTCTGTTCCTCTTATTGGTACTGTCGTGGCCCAGCCTGAGCCCAGAACCTTTATGGGCAGGGATGTGTGTGTGTGTGTGTGTGTGTGTGTGTGTGTGTGTGTGTGTGTGTGTGTGTGTGTGTGTGTGTGTGTGTGTGTGTGTGTGTGTGTGTGTGTGTGTGTGTGAGACAAGACTTCAGTTAGAGTGTTGTTGGGTGTGCCCCTCTCTAAGATGTTTATTCCCTCTTCAACTGTTGTCCTCACCTCAACCTCGATGTTGAGTTCCACATCTGTCCTTACTCTAGTTCCACAGAGACTATCCTAGCTTACCAGGAACTGACACTTGATTGTTTCCTTTTACCTACTTCCTTAGCAATATGAATATACAAAAATACAAGAACATGTCTGGAAAGACAGACACTTGCTGTACTTCCCGTTGTCACTGCAATAACACACACACACAAGCTCCAACATCCTAACCAATAACAAGTTGATACTACTAATAAGCTGTTTATGCAGTTATAAACCGGCTCATTATGTAATTGGAACCCTGACCTATTCAACATGCAACCTTGATCCAGACCTGCTGTTTTGACCCGCTCTCTCACTCTCTCTCTCTCTCTCTACCGCATCTGCTGTCTCAAACTCTGCATGATCAGCTATGAAAAGCCAACTGATATTTACTTCTAAGGTGCTGTGCTGTTACACCCTCTATAACCACTGTGGTTATTATTTGTGATTAACGTTTCAACATCTTGAAGAACGATCTGGCCTTAATGGCCATGTACTCGTATAATCTCCACCGTGCACAGCCCTTAGAGCCTGGTTCCTCTCTAGGTTTCTTCCTAGGTTCCTGCCTTTCTAGAGAGTTTTTCCTAATGTTGGAATCGGCTAAACTTTGAACATTGAGATATTAAATAAATGATAGGAAAGAAGCACAGAATCAAAGGAGTGAAAGAGACTGGGTTTTATGTTAACTTCTGACATAAAACCCAGTCTCTTTCAATCCTTTGATTCTATGCTTCGTTCCTATCATTTATCATCATCATGATTCTCTGAAGAAAGACAGATGTCTTTGGAATGTGTTGGGTGGACGGGAGGAGCAACGTGTTGATATAGGGGAGACAGATGAACATCTGTGGATTAGGTGAAGGAGGGGTTGAGGTCAGGAGGTGAGGTCAGATTCCCTTAAGGGTGTAATAAGGGTTTAATATCTTATTACCCTCTTCCTGTAGAACCATAAGATGTAAGGATTGACTGAAGGAGGAGTGTCTTAAGTGGGATGTAAATAACTGTGATGGTGAGAAATGTTTTTCTGTCTGAATTACAGCTGTACAGATCCTTTGGGCAGAATTAAACTTGGTTAAAGCTTCTCTAGTGTCCGTGAGTTACTTACTCTGAAAAATAAGAACCTAACAGATGGCGTTGTCTGCAGGATTCATCACGATTTGTAGTCAAACCACAGAGTCCAGATCAGTGGAGCATAGCTGGCAAAAACAAGGTAGGCTAGTTCCTATATCTGTTTCCACTCATTTTGACATCTTGGGAGATGAGAATCGTTGGCTGAACTAATTATGAGATGCGGACCTGGAGAGCCTAAGTTTAATTCTATAGGCCCATTGTGTAATGACCGGTCGTAGCTTTGTGGTATATGCTAGTACCATAAAGTATAAAGTAAGTCCTGAGCAGAATAGATCTGTGGAGGATAAGTCTCATAAGTCCCGAGCATGATAGTTCCTGTGGAGGGTAGAATCTCATAGAAGAGAAGGGAAGTCCTGAACAGGGTAGTCCTGTGGAGAGTAAAACAATAGTGTAACGGTATATAGACCCATAAGAAGGGCAAAAGGCCCAGTCGTAGTGGCCGTGAGAGCGCAGGGTGTGAGTGTGTGTGTGCTTTGTGACCTGTTGGGGTAGTGAACCATGGCAGATTATGTGGAAATAGGAAGACAAGTGTGAATAATTTTGGTGATGTGTGTTATCAATAATAGCGATATTGGAGGAATCCATTAAATCATCCGTATTCTCAAGTAATAGGTTCGCAGACGTTTATGGTATCGGTTCTAATACAATGTATTAAGTGTTGTGACCAATTAATTATTATCCCGTGAAGTGTGTAATGCTATCTTAGAAAATAGTTAATAGAAGGTGTGTATTATAGATGGGAGTGAAGGAATCTAAAGTACCCTGAACACCGTCGGGAGAGTTTAGGGAATAATAACTATTGATATGGCGACAAACGGACCCATTTCTCCCTGTAATATAGAGCCCGCAGATTTTAATAAAGCCATGGAGGAGCTAAAAGAAGTGCACAAGCATTCTACCAATTCGACTGGAATATGGGAAAAATGTTGTCAATTTTATAAAATTGGACAACATTTTCCTGCTGACGGAGAATTCAAATCTAATAAAGAATTCAGGGAGGCAATTATGACTTGGCATAAAGACATAAAACCAGAATCAAAAGCTCAATATACCAGTGTTTTGATGTCAGCATTCTATCAAGAGAAAATGCATCACGATAAACCCAGAATGAGTACGAGTAAACTACTACAGAAGGACTGGGAACAGGAGTGTACTGATAGAATTTGCACTTCTGCTTTGATGGCAGGTTTGAACCCTGTGATCAAAACGGTAATTGCGGGGTTAGTAGATTTAATTCAAGACAAGGTTTTGAGAGTGGAATATAACTCCGCTCAACTCGCAGACTTGCGTGGGGTTAATAGAGCCATAGAGAAATCCACTAACTATAGTTTCAATGTCCAGAATAAAACTAAGAAACGTAGTGAAAAAACATCAACGCATTAGGGGATAGCTCCCTGTTTTAGATGTGGGACTATCGGGCATTGGAAGAATGAGTGTAAGGTGATACTGGAACCTAATGCATTAGGAGGAAATGCCACTATGCAAGAGTTATCTTTTTCAAAAAAGCAACAACTAATCGTTTTGAGATGAGCAAGTATGGAACTTTCACCTAGCGGTGTATAGTCTCTGTTCGATCGATACGTGGTTCATAGAGATTACAGTTTCTATGTGATGGAAGAAGTATGAGTTCACGTTTTACCTAACTTTTAGTAGAGTACCGATGGGATAAACAAATAGTCTCACTTGGCATCATTTTGCATTGAAACCATCATTAAAAGGGTATCAATTGTAGGTTCTGTGTTGGTACAATACGTGGATGATTTGTTATTAGCGTCAAAAGACAAAGAAACTAATATGCGAGACCGCACCACATTGGTAGACAATTTGGTGGAACAGGGTTATAAACCATCGTATGACAAAGCACAACTAGCAAAGCAAGAGGTAACATATTTTGGGGTTTTGATTTCTAAGGGCAAGATACCCCGGATCGGGTAGAAACATTGCCAAACACTCCTCGCATGCTCAGGAAAACTTTAGGAGTTTTCAACTTTGTCAGACATTTTGTTTCGACATTCTCTGAAATTGCTGAGACACTTACAGAGTGGACGAAAGGGGGGGAAGAGTCCCCATGAGAGGATAGAGTGGAATCAAGAGTGTGAAGAAGCGTTTGTCGAGTTAAAGAAGCAATTGTGTCAAGTGCCAGCATTGGGATTGCCAAACATAAAATTATCTTTAAAAAAAATGTTGTTAATGAACAGGAAAAACATTGTAGCATGATGGTTACGAAAAAAGGGCCAAGAGGAATGCCACGGTACCTTAGGGCGGTACAGGCGACAGAAACGGTGTTACATAACACGGCTTCCATTACAATGGGTCAAAAAGTAGATTTGTATGTTACACACGCAGTAGCAACCATAGTGGACAGCACGAAAGCACAACATGTTACTAGTGCAAGATGAACAAACTGGGAGTTAACGTTAAATGGGGAAAACTTACAAATTAATAAGGGGAGGGTGAATCGCATACATGTGACCCAGATCAGATTACTCCAAAACCTTTTTTTTTGCAAGAAACAGCATTGGAATCGGGAAAATATTGTATACAGATGGCTAGTTACATGAACACAGAAGGGAAGAGTAACGGGCATTTGGAGTAGTTCATGATTTGGGTACATTGTGGTCACAACGGGGCATGTTAACAGTGACAGGAACAGCAATGAAAAAATGGTCTGGAGGTAGAGGCATTATCAGAAGCATGTCAGTTACCCAGTAAATGAACAGTCGTGAAATGTGAAGCTCATACTAGTCGTACAGATAAAATCGCCATAGGTAATCGTAAAGCAGACGAAATGGCTAAGGCGGCTGCCTTGGTGAGAGAAAGTGTTAGTGAACCACATGTAAATATTGCAGATTCCTTACGATGAGAAATTGGCTAAATTTGCCACAGGAAAACGTGTTTTGGGTTGAAGATTCCATCCTTGAAGGAGGATGGAAATGTTTTGAAGAGGTAGGTAAAATGGTTTCCGAAGGACAGGGAAAGAAATGGAAAATAAACATTTTAATGGTCTTGAAAGCCCTGCATACTAAAAATTCCTAATGAGAAATGATCAACCTCATTAGAAATTAACGGAACAGGGGGATTTCATTATAAAATTCATGAGAAACACCATTCTCTATCGAAATTGTACCATTCATTTAGGATATTATTATTTTTTCGGTAGGGAGTTATAAGAGTTGTAATTCTAAGTTGATTCGTTTTTCGAATTTGTTTATTTTTGATATAACATGTTATTTTTAATCACGAAAATGACCAGTTCTCTGAGGTTCTGGTCTTTGGGTACTTATACAGTGGTCCTGTGTTCAGGCTGCAAATAGAAAGGAAAATATATGTTAATAAGGGATGACAGTTACTTCAAATGGATTGTGATATATGTATTGCTGATTTCATGTTGTGTTTTTGTTTTGATACAAATTTCACCAATTTGGGATCCTGGAGTGGGAATTCTGCGAGGGGTTAGGATGCTAACTTCATAATCTAGTAACTCTTCCGAGAGATCGCCAGTAGAATATCGCCAGTAGAATATCGCCAGTAGAATAAGGGAGTATGGACAAATTTTGAAAATGGTTTTAGCAGTAACATTATGTTATGACATTTGTCTTAGAGATGTTATTAAGAAAAGGTTAATGTCATAATTCATCATATATTGTCACTGTTTGTCTGGTTTCCTGAAACAGAAATGTATTGAACTTAACTGTTGTTATGATCTGTGTTTTTTTTTTAGGTTATCATGGAAGGTGACGTCAGATCGTGTCTTAATGCATGGAAGGAAAAATTTGACCATAGACAGTGTGTGTAGCCCTCAAAAGACCTCAAAACCCTCCCTAACAGGCTGAAGAAAGTGCGACAAAGGCGTGCAATGAGAGAGACAGTGACTTTTACCACTCCTATCTGAGTCCGAGCCATAAACCAGGGCCGGGGTGCTGAGAGCGCGTGTGGAGTGAGCGTGGAGAAAGAACAAGCTCAGGTGAGAGACATGTGTACGTGGGAGAAACCTACTTGGATATTAAAATCGGGACATTATCAAGGGCCATGAAATGTGATAGGCAAAAGTTACATGTGCCGTTGGGAAAATGAACTGTAAACGATATCTGAAGAAGACACGCTAGAATGATAAGTGCCGGATGAAGGAAGGGGGGGGGGGGGGTATACGCACTGCTATCTATTTAGACTGAGAATGCATTGAGATACTGATCTTGCTTTACCAGGCCACTAATGACAGGAAAACAGGGTCAAAGGGGGGCTGTAATGAGAAGAGTTATGACCGGCAATAAAAAGTTGTTTATAAATATATGTTCTAACAGGGGTGATGTGTGCTAAGTTGATCAACTGGAATTTGAGCCCTAGACTCAAAGTAAGCACTGAGGTCAGTCCTTCTAAATTTGGGTTGGATAATTGATAAAAATGTTTTAGTTGTGATTGGGATACAGCGAGAGAGAATTGCTGAAGCAGAAAATGTAGAAAATGCATTAGGAGTATAGTGTGTCATGGGTTATATGTAATGATAGAGGAGTATCATTCCCAGAGACTGCATATTGTTTCAGGAGGTGGCTCATAGAAGAAGGAGGACAACTAACTGTCCACAATATGGGGATTTAGTTGAACATTACACATACATAGATCATGGTGAGAGTAGAAGAGATAGTGGTGGCATGTCAGACACTATGGTAAACTTTTAGGACACCTGTGACTCAGAGTTTTGTTTGTTTGGATATTATTCCCAACTCATTTTGTTTTTCTCCAATTTCTAACAGCCGGCGAACATTTGACAAATTGCATGCAGGAGGTATTCTCACGGCAGGCGCTGTAGGGACAGTAACTGAAGGAGCTGTAGGGACAGTAACTGAAGGCACAGTACTAGTAGCAAAGGATGCTATATTGACAGCATGGAATTGGACTACTGCGCAAATGAGGGGTATTGTGAGACTGTAGTCATGGGCCATGTTGGAAGTAGCAATGTTAACTTTAGTAGCATTGTTGGGATATCAGTTAATGACAACTCATGACACATGGATTGGTATCTGGTAACTAGGGGACCGATGGGAGGAAAGGGGATGAGGTTACTCAAATATCACAAATGATGTTGTCAGGAAATGACCCATGTGTTGCAGTGTGTATATCCTCAGGTGAAAGCAGAGATATAACCAAGGGCACAGGCTGAATACTGGAGATTGAGTGTACATCAAGAGACACCAGGCGGGGGTGTTGGGACAGCATTGGTTTGGGACACAAAATACTCCATACAGTACCTGCAGCGGTAAATATCGTCATGTCTCTCCTTGGGGGGTGCATAGTTCTCACGTGAAGTGAGGTCCAGCTGCATAATGGGTGAGTGAAAACATCATGACAGAGGAAGCGGAGCGAGAGAGAGAGAGAGAGACTAGATTCCCCTGTAAGACATACAGATGGGTTGGGTCTGGGAGCTACTTTAAACATCATAGTTGGGTTGGGTTAGCTGCTTTATTGGTTAATGCATCATATTATAGAGGATAGAGGGGTAATTGTTCTCTGAACAAAATGTTGAAGGCATTGAGCATTGATGTGAAAGCACATACTGTACTGAGTTACCTCAAGAGGATGTAACGTTGATTAGGGATAAGCACTTGCATATCAGGTGAAATGCAGGAGATGGGGAACAAAGTGAAAATGACATGACTTGGGAACACCTCTCGGAACCTGGGGCCAAAAGGAGAAGACTGGGCGAAAGCATGAGGAAGCTTTGTAGAGCTTTCATTTTTGTGGAAACCCTCAGGAAAGTATCCGGGAGGCATAGGGTCGGGTGAAGAGAGAGTGGGAATTGTCAGGGTCTCAGACTTTGGTTTTCATGCATATATAATTATACATAGCTTATCACATTGTTAATATTGTAATGTTTTATGTATTTTTGTTGCTTTCCAAGTCTTGTGCTATTACTCTCTTAGGAACCAGAAGGGGGAAGTGGAGAAACTAAAAGCTGCTCCATCTGACATAGAACGAGACCGCAGATTCAGCTGGAATTGCATTTTGTTGTGTGATGATAGATGGAAATAAAATTGTGTGATCATAGCACAGAGGCCATAAGTCTCTGAAATTGAAAACCAGTGAATGTTTGTTCATTGTTTGTTCCATTTGTTAGTTTGTTTAATTCATGTTTTATTATCATTGTTTATCCATTTATTAGTCATTTCCAAGTTTATGTAAATTGAACATTAGGACGCTATTGTTCAAGAGGAAGGACTGTTGGAATCGGCTAAACTTTGAACATTGAGATATTAAATAAATGATAGGAAAGAAGCATAGAATCAAAGGAGTGAAAGAGACTGGGTTTTATGTCAGAAGTTAATGGTTCTCTGAAGAAAGACAGATGTCTTTGGAATGTGTTGGGTGGACGGGAGAAGCAACGTGCTGATATAGGGGAGACAGATAGACATCTGTGGATTAGGTGAAGGAGGGGTTGAGGTTAGGAGGTGAGGTCAGATTCCCTTAAGGGAGTAATAAGGGTTTAATATCTTGTTACTCTCTTCCTGTAGAACCATAAGATGTAAGGATAAGATTTAAGGATTGGAGAGAAGGAGGAGTGTCTTAAGTGGGATGAATATAACTGTGATGGTGAGAAATCTTTTGCTGTCTGAATAACAGCTGTATAGATCCTTTGGGCAGAATTAACTTGGTTAAAGCTTCTCTAGTGTCCGTGAGTTACTTACTCTGAAAAATAAGAACCTAACACTAGCCTCTGTGCTTCTACATCTGCATTGCTTGCTCTTTGGAATTTTAGGCTGGGTTTATGCATAAACACTTTGTGACATCTGCTGATGTAAAAGGAGCTTTATAAATACATTTCATTGATTGAATTTGATTGAAATCACTTTTTCATGTGGCCGAAACTGACAGCTGAAAAAAAATGTGTTATGAATATCTACAGCAATTAATTGCTGTGGCATAATGCATCTGTGCACTCTATCAACCTCCTTGGAAAGGTCAAATCCTCGTTTGAGATTTATGTTGTGATTTTCTATTAATTTAAACAGGTCTGAATTTGACATTTCAGCTGGTGTTTCCAATGGTCTTCAGAAGGCCTAGCTGTGTCCACTCTCAGCAAATGACAAATGGCTTTTCAAAAAAGGACATACATTCTGACCCTTTCTTTTTCACAATTCCATATACCCAGAACCCCAGAAATAAAACAATACATTTTGTGGAACATGACCCAACAATGGATGCCCTCCAGGAGCTTATTATACTTTACATTTTCTCCAAGTAAGGTATCTCCAATCAATTAGAGGTCTTACCTTTGCTGATGTCCTGGTACTCCAGCCACAGCTGCCTCTGGACCTGCTTGTTGGGGTACCAGATAGTGCAGGCCTCCTCGAAGCCGTACACTGCCTCTTGTACAAAGTGATTACCAAACTCCCTGAGGATGGAGACAAAATCACTGCGGAGGGTGGCACCGTCCAGGGAGTGGATCGCAGAGCTGAACGCTGTTAGAAAACACAGTGCAGGAGTTAGCAACGGACAGGCTATTGACAAATCCATAGTGTCCTGTGTAAAACATAGGAAGGATCATAGAAAAACTATGAAACACATAAATCTGACACACAAAAAGTACAAATATTTACAGTACATGGTGTGATGATACTTATTTTTACTACATTCCATACTCAGAATAAATTATTCTGTCTATGAACATAATTGTTTGTTCGTTTTTAGGTCAAAAGTAAGTAAGACGCAGCTGCCGGTATTATAAAATACGAAACATAAGCATACTGTACACTTACGCTGCACTTCAATTTCAAGTTTTAGGTAAACATCTTAATGAAAACTCAAGTTTTTGAAATTATGAGCTATGACAGTGATCAGACTGTGATACAAGTGCCATCTGTAAACTTGAGGCTTTCTTTAAGTCTTAAATTGAGCCTTCATGAATTCCTCATAGTTGAGTCATTAGTATTTATACTTGCTGGTGTTTTCATATCTTTGGGAAAACACTAAATAACATGTACAGCTCTTCAACTTTTCCATTATCATTCAAGAGCCCTAACATTAACATCCCACCACTCACAACAAGCTACTCCCACACCACATTTACATTATGAAGCAACAGTGATGAATGACACAGAACAGTCCTTGTGAAAGATGGTCCTTTGGTATCAGGTGTAAAAAATCAGTAACCACCCCCCACACACTTCTGTGTCGGATGAAATATGAAGACCTACAACCGTAATGGAAAAAGAGAGCTAGTAATAGAACACTCCTATCGGATATGCATTAGTAATGACACATCTATATACCGTATGTAATGTTTGTGTTATATTACAAAAATGTGTGGCGAATTAACACAAAATGCATACAGATACATAGGCTAAATGATACATATGGTAGCCATCAGAAAATAATACGAAAACAAATCCAAAAACCATTCAAGCCCAAATAAACTATTCTGCAACTTTCTGACAGTCTGAAAACTCATTACACATTCATATAAAAATGTTTTAGCATGTCGATGTGGGCTGTTCAGATGACCAAGTATCACCATATGGTAAAACATTTGATTAAAAAATAAATAACTAAAAAAATACTCCAAAAGATCCCAAAAAAATAATAGTATGAAGAACGTCAAGGAGCTCAACAGCAAAGTACTGTCAACAGTAGAGAGCCCTTCTGAGAAGTAGTGCTTCACTAAATACTAGGGATGGGCATTTGAAATGATTTCCGTATTTGAATAATATCATTATATTTTTTTCAGATATCCGGATAGTCGGAATACATGTGTTAATACAATTAAATAATGAACACTTCAATGGAGATTTGATGGCGTGATTTAGCTGAAATTACTGAAGCTGGAGACATATCTCCCTCACTAACTTTTCAGCTGTTAGAGCAGCTTACTGCTGTACCTGTACACAGCCCATCTGTCAACAGCACACCCAACTACCTCATCCCCATACTGTTATTTTTTTTTTTGCTCTTTTGCACCCCAGTATCTCTACTTGCACATCTATTACTCCAGTGTTAATGCTAAATTGTAATTATTTCATTTATTTATTGCCTTACCTCCCTAACATTACTACATTTGCACACACTGTACATAGATTTTTCTATTGTGTTATTGACTGTACATTTGTTTATCCCATGTGTAACTCTGTGTTGTTGTTTTTGTTGCACTGCTTTGCTTTATCTTGGCCAAGTCGCAGTTGTAAATGAGAACTTGTTCTCAACTGGCCTACATGGTTAAACAAAGGTGATTTTTTAAAGGAGAGCTGGTGCCCTGCTTGTTTCAACAGAAGGGTGGGTGGGGGGGGGCGATAGAGGAGCAGGCGCTGATGTCACACACACCAGCGCGAGAGAGAGAGAAAGGGAGCGCGCGAGAGAGAGAAAGTATGGTGTTCAAAACCGATTCAAAAGTCGAACAGGTATGCGATGGAGCGTGTGAGCGAGCAAGATGAAACATCATTGCAGAGCAAATACTTGAGTCGAATGTGCAGAGGACGGATCCCGCGAACGCAGGCCAGCGTGGTGTGCGCAAATTCAACTTGAGAGCTTGCGTGTGTGACTTTGCGCGAGCAGAACTGCATTTCCGCACCTAGTAAATTCATTTGAGAGCAGAGATTTTTGTACTACATGTCAAACTCTTACTACATGTCAAGACCCACAACAAATGTCGAGTTTGCCCTCCAAATTTCATACCAGGGAGAATTCTAGCCAATGAACATAGTCTGTAGCAGTCTACTGAATTGCAATTGGTCAGGTTTTTGTAATCACGGCATGATTGCTCTCTAAAATGCTTTTTACCATATAGATGGAAGGGGACGGTGAAAGGTAATATAATAATGCATAATAACAATACATAATAATAATAAAGAAGTCAGTTCGATAGTTTTTCAGGAGCGTAATCAGTAGAGTAATCAACTATGATTTCAATATTGAAATATGTAGTTAATTGGTCTTCTGTTATTAAAGCAGGCTGTTAATAAGGCAAACTAGGTTAACGTAAAAAGCTAACTACTAACTAGGTAGCTAACTAACGTTATTGATTGATCCCCATTAGCCGACGCCGTAACGGATCTCGTCCTCCCCTTATGAAGAGGAGTAGCGAGAAGGATCGGAGGACCAATGCGCAGCGTGGTAAGTGTCCATAATGTTTAATCAAACACAACAGAACACTGGAACAAAACCATAAACATGAATAAACGAACCAGTCCCGTGTGGTAACTGACACGGAAGACAAACACCCACGACTCAAAAGTGAAACCAGGCTACCTAAGTATGATTCTCAATCAGGGACAACGATTGACAGCTGCCTCTGATTGAGAACCATACACAGAAATTCCAAATTATAGAAAAACGAACATAGACAACCCACCTAACTCACGCCCTGACCATACTAAAACAAAGACATAACAAAGGAACTAAGGTCAGAACGTGACAACGCCAATGGTGACAGCTAGCCTTACTGGGGTCGGACACATAACAAAAAATATATTAGACAAAATACTTTACAATTGACAAACATTTAAAAACATTAACATGTAGTGTGTGTGTGCGTGCACCTACAGTACCAGTCAAAAGTTTTTATTTACTTTTACTATTTTCTACATTGTCGAATAATAGTGAAGACATCAACACTATGAAACAATGCACATTAAATCATGTAGTAACCAAAGAAGTGTTAAACAAATCAAAACAGATTCTTCAAAGTAGCCATCCTTTGCCTTGATGACAGCTTTGCACATTTTTGGCATTCTCTCAACCAGCTTCACCTGGAATGCTTTTCCAACAGTCTTGAAGGAGAGGTCAAGTTCTTAACCAAATAATAGACAATATTGTTAACCGTTAACTGCATATTTTGAGATAAAGTTTGATTGAAATATGACTTTTACCCTGTCAGTTTTTGTGCAGTAAAAGTAAAATGAAAATGACCTCAAACCATTTCTCTCTCTCCATCACTCTTTCCATGCAGGTCCACTGGCACTAATATGTTCTCTGCTCAGCTGACAGAGACAAGAGATACAGGAATCCATTATGTTCCAAGTAGGTTACCTTGGCACTCCTGTAGGCACAGCACTCTCCCTCGGACTTCCTGCAGGTAACCATGATATTCACCAATCATCCCCGTAACTTAATCATTAGTGGTACTGAGAGTTCCTCTAATTTCTTTGACGCTGTATGAAGGTATTGTGCATAGGACATGTGTCAAGTAGAGAGGATGATAACCAACTACTGTCTGTGTGTTTGAAAGATGGTTCAATACTGAATGTATGTGATAGTCATTGCTAAATAATATGAATATTGTAGGTAAGGGATAAAGTGAAAACCAATAGGAGGATAGCTCTTCACAAGGTGGGTTGGTCATGAAATGACAGCAGGCTGTTCAATACTGAGCCATGCTGACTGATAAGCGTCGTGGATTGGTACAGCGCAATTCCATGGTAACAGAGTGATGCTGAGACTCATACGTTTCACTCTAAAATGTATGTCATACAAACCAATGATTGCAAATTGTTAAAAGTAGTTCATCCTTGTGCATAGTTATATGGTCAATTTCACTTTGAAATCATTGTTTTTTGTTTGACATACATTTTATAGTGAAACATCTGAGCATCATGATTCCATGATACCATGGAATTGCCCTATAGCTTGGCTCAGTCACACATCGTGTGTTTTCACTTATTTGGATAAATTATTATCCATAGTTGCCTCATTTGATACAGCCACATCAGTCTTATAATTGATTGTTATCTTTAATGCAACATTAAGATGTTTAAAGATAAACTCTGTCAGTGACATTTCCTGAATTCTTATTTTCCTCTCTCTGTTCTCAGGAGACAGGTCAGTGTGTGTAGAAAGAACACATTTGACCAAGTGGGGTCAGGCTTCTACTTCATCACCCTGGCCCACTACGCCAATGAGGCAGAGGATGCCAAGTTTGGACCAGTGAGTCACCAACTCATCGTATGCCTTACACAACTCAGCACATATGTATTGCTCCACCTTCCTCAAACGGTAGTGTCCTACTTTTGTTGATCTTTTTACCAATGTCTATGGATAGTACAGGGATTTTAAGTTGGGACTTCGACTCCAACCTAATTCCATCTCCTGTATTGTTCTGCCCTATCTATAGATTATGCTGATGCTCCACTGTAAGGAACCTGGAGATCTTCATTGGTTCTGAGGGAGGTGATGTGGCCACAAACAGTACTTGGAACACCTTCCAGCGCTACTGCTGTCTGGAGAACAGCCAGAGGGTGGTCAAGACACCTGCTGTAACTCCATCTTTAGTGTGTCAGCTCTGCCGCACCTGGGAGATAAAGGTATGGCACCACACTCCCAACAGTCATGTATGCTTAAACATACTTGAATGTTCATTTATGTGCAATCAGCAGTTGAAACAATAACAAAACGTTCTCCCCGCCCTGTTTCGGTAAAAAGCTGAGGGATTCAAATTCATAGACAGAGCTACGGATGCAAGGACTGACCATCTCGCCTCCTTCTAAAACCCCATTAGAGGAGACGACCCAAGTTCCTCACCTCAGACCTCCTCCAATGGGTTAAGAGAAGGATGCAAGTTGAGAGAAAGTGAGGAGTTGAGCAGAGATTAATTGGGACAGAGCTCATGTCCTTGTTTTGGGTGGAAACTTATGTTGAATGGTACATTTATTCTGTTTGCACTTATATCTTTGTTCTACTTGTCCTCTTTCCACAGATGACTCTAGCTTCCTGATAACATCTGACTTGATGGGACTCCTGTATTACTGACTATATAAAATAAAATGTCCAAGCCAAGTGGAAATCATTTCAGATTCTGTAATTGATAGACAATGGTAGTTCCAATCTGACAATTTCTATAAAACAAATATATTTTCCTTGGTGCAATGTTTGGTGAATGCATGGTGTTGTTTTTTCCTCAGTACTCCTTTGAATGCCGTGTGTACTGATTTAGTTCTAAATGGCCATCATCAAGTCCATCCTCACCTCCTCCTTCACTGCAACATATTGTACAGTCTGCTGACTCCAGGGCAAGGAAGCGTGCAGGAACGATCATTGCTGACCCCTTCCACCCCCTCTTCTCCCCTCTGGCAAACGGTTCAGGTCAATCATGACCAAAACCTCCCGCCACCTGAACAGTTTGTTCCCCCGTGCCGTGGTCCTCACCAACTGGCCACCTGGTACACGATGATCCTCTCATCCATGGACATCGCATTCTGCACTATTCATACACAGACTATGCACCCTGCACTATCATCCCAGAACTACACATTGCGCTTTGCACTATCTGCACAGCTCATACATGCATAGTTTATGTATGTGGATCTGTGTCAATTCTGTATCTATATATTATTTTTTTTGTATTCTGTTTATCGTCTGTCTGTACATTCTGTTTATTGTGGCAGCACCATTTCACAGAGTCAAATTCCTGTACATGTGAATAAAGCTGGTTTATCATATGTCAGTTAACATTCTATTATTTGGGACTAGTTATGTGCTGTACGAACTGTAGCAGATTCTCCCTTTTGTCTTCATATAATTAAACATCCCTGTGTGTGTGTGTGTCCTTGGGCTCAAGAATTCTCTTCAGTCATCGTCACACATTCCTATAGGCAGGAACTCAAACAGGAAGTACCCATCGTAAGGACTGTTCAATACTGGTCTGACCAATCGGAATCCATTCTTCAGGATTGTTACCATCACGCGGGCTGGGATATGTTCCGGGTTGTCCCTGAGATTAACACTGATGTACAGTTGAAGTTGGAAGTTTACATACACTTAGGTTGGAGTCATTAAACCTCATTTTTCAACCACTACACACATTTCTTGTTAACAAACTATAGTTTTGGCAAGTCGGTTAGGAAAAATCTACTTCATGCATGACAAGTCATTTTTACAACAATTGTTTACATACAGATTATTTCACTTATAATTTACTGTATCACAATCCAGTGGGTCAGAAATTGGACATCTACCGTCCTGTGGGTTTTCAGTCCAAATCCTGATTTA
This sequence comes from Oncorhynchus mykiss, assembly GCF_057628025.1. NCBI lineage: Eukaryota > Metazoa > Chordata > Actinopteri > Salmoniformes > Salmonidae > Oncorhynchus > Oncorhynchus mykiss. Next base: position 23,262,486 of record NC_143049.1, read on the forward strand.
ACACACCTGATTCTACTAATTAGCTGCTCAACAAGACCTTAACTAGCTGAATCAGATATGCTAAATTTGAGTTGGACTGAAAACCTACAGGACAGTAAATCTCCAGGAAGAGGTTTGGGGAGCCCTGATAAACAAACAGCTCTACAGTCCATCGCAAAAAAGAATGCTTGTAATAGCCAGTCACAACACTGGACTGGCCAATTTTCTTGTCCATCCAACAATCCAGTGAAAGTGACCAATATAAGGTTTCTAGACACGCACCTGCCTTTATTAAACCCGCTCACCTGAAATCCAAACCAAAGGTGTCTTGAGTGAGAGTAATTTTAGAAATTGAGAGTGAAAACTTGACAATGACAAGTGATGATTGCTGGTGAACAATTTAATGCATTCGAATAGATTTTTTTTACACATTAAATATATTTATTTGTTTACGTTTCTATATGTATTTTTGATCTGTGACTGACGTTCTGCTCGCTCAAAGTCACACTTGCAAGCTCTCAAGTTTAATTTGCGCTCTCAACTGCCCTGTGCACTCGCGGGACCCGTGTCCTCTGCTCACTCGGGAACACATTTATTCTCTCTACCCAGTGTTTGCTTGCGCAATGATGTTTAATTTTGCTTGTGCGTTCCATCTTGTGTGCGTTCGAGTGTTGAATCGGATTTGACACCATAGAAAGTAGCAAAAACGACTTGCGCTCGTTAGACTAGCTTGTTGCTGCCATAGGTTATCTATCATACTATCTGGTAGTGCCTGTCTTGACTGCATCAAATCACTGAAAAGAAGGTAGTTAGCTAAAGTAGCCAACTAGCTAACTAAAGTAGCCATGATAAGTTAGCCAGCTAGCTAACAAAAGTAGCAAAGCTAAGTTAGCCAGCTAGCTTACTAAAATAGCAAGGCTAATTGATGCTATTTTGCTGCTCTCCCCTGTCCGTGTCTAAAGGAACTCCATCCATTATGAAACAACAGCCTACATGTTCATTGATCATTGTAGTATACTCCTTCCCATTTAACCAACTTAATTCCATAACTTTATTTAGCATTGATTAGAAATCTCCCACTTTACTTGTTCCACATGGAGCCTCTGAATTTACCTCCACTTTGATTGACCGACAATAACAACAAGCTACACGTGTAGTAGGGTACCGGTGCGTCTTTTTTATGGGGCGCATTCATAAAAACTGACATAAAAATATTACAATTTAGAATGTAATGGTCTATCCTTGTAGGCAATGTTGCAATGCAGACAATTGTATTACATACTCTCCCAAGTAATCGTATACTAACCTCCGTTTGGATATTTCAATATTTGAATAACCATTTTTCCTTCCTTACTAAATACCTATCCGCAGGGCCTGTCAAAATCTTTTGGTTTACCTCCGATACAAGCTATGTGGATGATGATAGCTTATCAGACCATGAAGGGAGGCTGTGCTAAACCATGGCTAAGTGATGCAAATGTGGAATGCTTCAGGCTAATGTAATGTGCCACATTTTGACTTGACGTACACTGTTGAAGTGTGTACGTTACTCACTGCATAGAATATTAAGATTACCCTGCATTTATACAATCCTGATTAGAACTTTTAATAAATAGAACCCTTTAACAATGAGTTGGTTACCTTGAGAGAGTACCCACTGGTTCAGTTTGACGTGGTACAGGATGGACCTCAGCCGCCATTGCTGGATGAGTGGGTACCCAGAGACCTCACTGTAGTTCACCATTCCTGTAAGAGACACAACATATCAGCTATGATTTTCCATTCCAGATAACAGTGCTTCAAAGCATAACATGAAAGAGGTAGATTAACAAAGAAAATAACTAATGTTAGGACAGATAACTTGTACTGCACATTTGCAAATAGCGACTGTCTCTTATGCAACATACAAACAATGGCTGTCGGTGACAGATCCTTAATTCACTCTCTGATGGGTTGGAAAAATACTGATCCACACAAAAGACAACCATCTAATGGTATCAAGCACTTTGACTTGATTACTAAACCACCAGAAAGCAGAATAGAGAAAAATCATTCACATTCTGCCTGCCTACAGAGGCTTGACAAAAACCTTAATTGGTTAGTCCATCAAAAATGTTTTTACAGATGCTGCCTTGCTTCTTATGGTAATGATTGACTTGGTCAGCTTGTTGCGGAAAATAACAAATCATTGATGGCAAGAAAAGCATAACAAATGTGGCTATGAAAATACATTGGGACGTGGCAACATTCGTCATCCAAATCCTTTCTCCAGATGAGATGAATCATTGCTATTCTACCTCTGGTTTCGGTGCGAGTTAAGATCCCTCACACATCAACATATGTAGCATTGGCAAGGTGATAAATCATCTCATCTCCTATGGCAACTGTCAGCAATGCTGAGCTGTGAAAGATATCACACCCGTATATCAATGTAACGTTCCCTTCATATTTGAAACATCTGGAAGATATCAAAAGCCACAACATATCCTTGGAGCTTTGGGAGCTGCTACATCGTCGGTCAAAACATCTGCGAGACATAAAAGAGCACATTCAGGATGTCATGGAGTAATTCACAACTGTATGAGGACATTTTGGGCCCATGTCACAAAATATCACCCTTCTAGGAGGCAACTACATGTTTTGACGCCCAGAGGAGGACAGACACTGAAAGATACATTTTATTCTACTGAAAGTACTACTGAATAAGAACTGTAGTATTGTATTGTCAATGTGATATCCTATTGGTATTGAGTGATTAATGCCAGAACTTACCAATTCACGACTGTATGAGTACCTATCATGCTTCTGAGAGATACTAAAATATATACTTTGTGTTTTCATTACTAGTGAAATGAGAGCTGTGTTGTCCTATTTATATTGTGTGGGTAATTTGTGTTCCCATGTAAAGAACACAAATACTGTGTAGAGGATCATTGTCTTTCAGTATAAATAAGGGGTAATGCATGCACTGTATTTGTAATTCAGCAAGAGAGCCAAGTGAAAATTGTGCCGGTAACCGTTCTTTTTTAAAGCTATTCTCTGGAAATGAATCGCTTGGCAGTGGCTTGACATATCGTATGAACTTGATGAATAAGGCTCTAAATGTGATGTTCACGCATTGTCCTCACCTTGAACAACATTCATTTATCCCTTCTTATGGGAAAACGCTCCCCAAACAATATAATTCCTGGTTGTAGGCGCAGTGCTGCACCGTACCCGTCCCGTTATAATATTAATAACAAGCCAAAACATATACAGGCTATATTCTTTCTTTTCAAAGGCCTTGTCTCCATTTACCCCTTGGGTGCTCTGCACTCGTTGTCTGACAGAATGATTCATATGACTGAACTTAACAGTCTCTACCTAGCAAACCAAAATTGGTTCTGTGAAAGTTACCAGAACATTCGTAAGGTCACGGCAAATGGTCTCATAACACAAAAACTGTCCAGTCGTGCAGATGATTATAGAAAATTTGTATAAAACATTCACCTGATGTTGCAAAAATGTTCCTAGAATCTGTTATGTAAAGGTTCCCAGAATGTTTAATTGGGTTGTGGGAACAGTCTGGTGAGAACATTGTGGGGACATCACAAAACAAATGCTTTTTTTAAGGTGCAAAAAACATCAATCTGATGTTGCAAGAACGTTTCCAGAACACATTTCAAATCAAATCAAACTATTTGTCACATGCTTCCTAAACAATAGGTGTAGACTAACATTGAAATACTTACTTACAGGCCCTTCCCAACAATTCAAGGAGAAAGAAAAGAGAAATAATAGAAAAGTAAAACACGCAACAATAAATACAGACTGAGTAACAATAACTTGGCTATATACATGGGGTACCGGTACCGAGTCGATGTGCAGGGTACGAGGTAATTGAGGTAGATATGTACATACATATAACTAGGAATAAAGTGACAGTAGCAGTTCGCAGCAGCTTATGTGACAATTCCAAAAATGTTGTGCAAAAAGGGTCATTGCAGATAGTCCGGGTAGCTATTTGGTTAACTATGTAACCCTTTCCTACAGTCAATGACCAAAAGTGCCCTCTTTGGCCTCATGAGTGGAATGTTATTAATATTTTTCATAATTCTATAATTCATTAAATAAAACACGAAAATCCGGTGTATTAACATACACTAGAATGAACATAGATTGAAGAGAGAAAGAGAAAATACACAAATCAAGAACTAGGAGGCAGAGGATATCCGAATATCAAACCCAATGTATAACCATGATGGAGCTATGATCTAATACCCTGAGGGCACTTTAAATCTCTGTGCCACCACGGCCAAATCTTTTTCTAGAATCTTCTCTCAGGAAAATTCATAGCGACAACCACAGGTGGAAGTTATCTTATGGCTCATAGAACCCCATTAACTATGGGACCCCATGTTCCATTTCACTCTTGGATAAGTAAAAGAATGAATGACTGAGGGAAGATGTGGAACATTGGGAATTACCAGGCTGACACTCCTCCACTAAGCTAAAGGAAACTAAAAGTGTGTCCCAAATGGAACCGTATTTTCTATATTGTGCACTACTTTAGACCAGATTCCCCATAGGGTGCACTATGTAGGGAATTAGGGTGTCATTTGTGACACATCCTAACAGTAATATAGCAGCAGAGCCCTACTCTTTCTCAGGATACTGACAAGAGAACTAAAGCCTACAGGAGGAGCAAAATGTTAGCTCTTGAAAAGATGTATGGAATGGCTGTACATAATGCCTCAATAATCCAATGGCAAAGTTATTGGTAGAAAATTATCATATACAGTATATTCGGAAAGTATTCAGACCCCTTTTCTCTCTCATTAATCTACATACAATACCCCATAAAGACAGAGCAAAAACAGTTTTGAAAGTTTTGCACATTTATTTAAAAAAATAATACTGGAAATATCGCATTTACATAAGCATTCAAACCCTTTTCTCACTTTGTTGAAACACTTTTGACAGCGATTACAGCCTCGAGTCTTCTTGAGTATGACGCTACAAGATTGGTGCACCTGTATTTGGGGAGTTTCTCCCATTCCTCCCTGCAGATCCTCTCAAGCTCTGTCAGGTTGGATGGGGAGCGTCGCTATACAGCTATTTTCCGGTCTCTCCAGAGATGTTCGATCGGATTCAAGTTCGGGCTCCGGCTGGGCCACTCAAGGACATTCAGAGACTTGTCCCGAAGCCACTCCCGTGTTGTCTTGGCTGTGTGCATAGGGTCATTGTCCTGTTGGAAGGTGAACCTTCACCCCAGTCTGAGGTTCTGAGCGCTCTAGAGCAGGCTTTCACCAAGGATCTCTCTGTACTTTGCTCTGATCATATTTCTTAATCATATAGTCATATCCTGACTAGTCTCCCAGTCCCTGCCGCTGAAAATCATACCCAGAGCATGATGCTGCCACCACCATGCTTCTCCGTAGAAATGGTGCCAAGTTTCCTCCAGATATGGCGCTTGGCATTCAGGCCAAATATTTTAATTAGTATTTTTTTAATTTAACTAGGCAAGTCAGTTAAGAAGAATTCTTATTTTACAATGACAGCCTACCCCAGCCAAATCCGTCCGACGCTCTGCCAATTGTGCGCCGCCCTATGGGACTCCCAGTCAAGGTCGGTTGTGATACAGCCTGGAATCAAACCAGGGTCTGTAGTGACACCTCTAGCAATAAGATGCAGTTCCTTATACCGCTGCGCCACTCGGGAGCCCAAACTAAAATCATAGTTTTATCAGACCAGAGAATCTTGTTTCTCATAGTCAGAATTTTTAGGTAACTTTTGGCAAACTTACAAGCGGGCTGCCTTTTACTGAAGAGTGGCTTCTGTCTGGCCACTCTACCATAAATGCCTGATTGGTGGAGTTCTGCAGAGATTGTTGTCCTTCTGGAAGGTTCTTCCATCTCCACAGAGGAACTCTGGAGCTCGGTCAGAGTGACCATTGGGTTCTTGGTCACCTTCTTGACCAAGGCCCTTCTAACCCGATTGCTCAGTTTGGCCAGGTGGCCAGCTCTTGGAAGAGTCTTGGTGGTTCCAAACTTCTTCCATTTAAGAATTATGGAGGCCACTGTGTTCTTGGGGACCTTTAATGCTGCAGAAATATTTTTGGTAACCATCCCCAGACATATGCCTTGAAACAATCCTGTCTCGGCGCTCTACGGACAATTCCTTCGACCTCATGGCTTGGTTTTTGCTATGTCATGCTCTGTCAACTGTGAGAGCTTATATAGACAGGTGTGTGCATTTCCAAATCAGGTGGACACTAATCAAGTTGTTGAAACACCTCAAGGTTGATCAATTGAAACAGGATGCACCGGAGCTCAATTTCGAGTCACATAGCAAAGGGTCTGAATACCTACAGTTGAAGTCGGAAGTTTACATACAACTTAGCCAATTACATTTAAACTTAGTTTTTCACAATTCTTGACATTTAATCCTAGTAAAATTCCCTGTCTTAGGTCAGTTAGGATCACCACTTTATTTTAAGAATGTGAAATGTCAGAATAATAGTTAATTGAATGATTTATTTCAGCAAGTCCTATATCGACATAACCTGAAAGGCTGCTCAGCAAGGAAGATGCCACTACTCCAAAACCGCCATAAAAAAGCCAGACTACGGTTTGCAATAGTAGAGAGAATGATTTATTTCATGATTTATTCAATGATTTTATTTCTTTAATCACATTCCCAGTGGGTCAGAAGTTTACATACACTCAATTAGTATTTGGTAGCATTGCCTTTAAATTGTTTAATGTGGAACAGACGTTTCGGGTAGCCTTCCACAAACTCCCACAATAAGTTGGGTGAATTTTGGCCCATTCCTCCTGACAGAGCTGGTGGAACTGAGTCAGGTTTGCAGGCCTCCTTGCTCGCATATGCTTTTTCAGTTCTGCCCACAGATTTTCAATAGGACTGAGGTCAGGGCTTTGTGATGGTCACTCCAATAACTTGACTTTGTTGTCCTTAAGCCATTTTGCCACAACTTTGGAAGTATGCTTGGGGTCATTGTCCATTTGGAAGACCCATTTGCGACCAAGCTATAACTTCCTGACTGACTGTCTTGAGATGTTGCTTCAATATATCCATATAATTTTCCTTCCTCACGAAGCCATCTATTTTGTGAAGTACACCAGTCCCTCCTGCAGAAAAGCATCCCCACAACATGATGCTGCCACCCCCGTGCTTCACGGTTGGGATGGTGTTCATCGGCTTGCAAGCGACCCCTTTTTCCTCCAAAAATAATGATGGTCATTATGGACAAACAGTTCTATTTTTGTTTCATCAGACCAGAGGACATTTCTCAAAAAATGACTATTTTTGTTCCCATGTGCAGTTGCAAACCGTAGTCTGGCTTTTTATGGTGGTTTTGGAGCAGTGGCATCTTCCTTGATGAGCGGCCTTTCAGGTTATGTCGATATAGGACTCGTTATACTGTGAATATAGATACTTTTGTACCTGTTTCCTCCCGCATCTTCACAAGGTCCTTTGCTGTTGTTCTGTGATTGATTGACTTTTCGCACCAGAGTACATTCATCTCTAGGAGACAGAACGCGTCTACTTCCTGAGCGTTATGACGGCTGCGTGGTCCCATGGTGTTTATACTTGCGTACTATTGTTTGTACAGATGACCATGGTACCTTCAGGCATTTGGAAATTGCTCCCTATGATGAACCAGACCTGTGGAGGTCTACAATTTTTTGTCTGAGGTCTTGGCTGATTTCTTTTGATTTTCCCATGATGTCAAGCAAAGAGGCACTGAGTTTGAAGGTAGGCCTTGAAATACATCCACAGGTACACCTCCAATTGACTCAAATGTTGTCAATTAGCCTATCAGAAGCTTCTAAAGCCATTACATTATTTTCTGGAATTTTCCAAGCTTTTTAAAGGCACAGTCAACTTAGTGTATGTAAACTTATAACCCACTGGAACTGTGATACAGTGAATTATACGTGAAATAATCAAATGACTTGTGTCATGCACAAAGTAGATTTCCTAACCAACTTACCAAAACCATAGTTTGTTAACAAGACATTTGTGGAGTGGTTGAAAAACAAGTTTTAATGACTCCAACCTTAGTGTATATAAACATCCCACTTCAACTGTATGTAAATAAGGTATTTCTGTTTTTTATTTGTAATAAATTTGCAACCATTTCTAAAAACCTGTTTTCCCATTGTTATTATGGGCTATTGTGAGATTGATGAGGAAATGTTTTTATTTAATCCATTTTATAATAAGGCTGTAACACAACAAAATGTGGAAAAAGTCAAGGGTTCTGAATACTTTCCGAATGCACTGAATGTTATTGAAATAAATCACTAGGTCTACCACTCATCTCTCCTTGACCAAGTCTTCTCATATGAATAATTTTCATTGCTCCTCCATACAGTCTAATGTCATCAGTTGAAGGGCTCTCAAACAGTATTGCATATGTGGTGCCCTTTCTTCCATTACCATATTCATTACAAAGCATACTCTACACCACAGCATCCATAGTACACCTAGGTAATATTGAAAACAATATATCCATATTTCTAAAATGTACTCTTTAAGAGGTACGTGGAGATGCACATTTTGTTTGCTAATTTAAACAAGAAAGGTTATTTGGATAGTTTGCATAATGGACTGCAATCAATTCAAATCATATTGAAAAGATAAACTCATGTTAATGCATTTGTTACTCAAAAGGTCAGATATTCAGATTCAGAACAGGTTATGTGATAAATTCAGGTTAATGGTTAGGTTTAAGATTAAGGTAAAGTTGACCAACAAGGAAGGTTATTTGTTAGACCACTGCAACTGAAGATTTTCTGAACACTAGCTTTCCACTCTTCACTCAAGTTTTGATTGTAGATGGGCCAAAGTAACACACCTGGTAGGAGACCTTGAAGCCCCATAAAAGGGATGAAACATTGAAACTACAACAGTAGGAACTTCCTACATTTAAAGAATCAAACTAATTGAGCCCATTCATCAATCAGCATCAAAGACTTTAATTAACGAGGCAGATTCTGCATCCCAAATGGCATCCTATTCCCTATATAGTGCACTACTTTTGACCAGAGCCCAGGTCAAAAGTAGCTCACTAAATAGAAAATAAGGTGGCATTTGTAACGGAACCTGAGTTTCTTTAAAAAATTCAAGGTGATACCGTTTCCATTTTAGCATTGCTGAAGGTAATATAGGAACTGTCAATGTATCTTAAACTATCTTCCAGATACCTTTGTGCTTTAGAGGGACATGGGGAGAAGGGACTCTGTGTCACAGTATGAATCACTGCCATTCTGCTTACGTCAATGATCAAACCACCAACCATCAGTTCAGTTCGTACCGAGCCCACCAAAGACTTTCCAAATAAGTATTTGTAGCCTACTATAATCCTGACACTAGAAATAAACAACCGTCTCTAACTAGACTGTAGTGTCAGTCAGTATACACTTCTGAGAAATTATTTCCCTGTGTTCTGTTACGTCTTACAGAAACTGAGATCTCTGTCGGCGTCTCCTCAGAGGAGGCCTGTAGATCCCAGAGGAACAGGTGCTCATCATGATGGCAGTCTTTGTGAGGGGCCACCCTTAAGGTCCCTGCTCCCATGCTGGGCACCCACTATATTAATTATCACATCTAATGCTGTCAGTTAATTAATTGACGTTTACCGCAGGAAATGAGTCAAGCAATTCTATGTGATTAATCAGTGTCAAAGAACAAATTAAACCCCAAATGTGATTAACATTGAGGGCTGCATCCAAATGTGAATTTTAATGGAGCTTGGCTTTTTCATGTACGCCAGAAATTAAGTTTTACTACTCACAGGTATAACAATGCTGTTGTCATGGAAATATATCCATGTAACTATACACCAGGCATCATCAACTAGATTCAGATTTTTTCTTGAGCGGATGGTTGGGGGGCAGGAACATAATTACGAATAATTTGTAGACTGCAAATACATTGACCGCAAGAAGCCCAAACAAATATGATTTATTAAATTAAAATCACTTGTAGCTGATTTCCTGGTGTTTTTACTTTTATGTCCAACAATAAAATGTAAAAAATACTAACGTTTTGTTTTTTTTGCTCAGAAAACAGCCTGTGGGCCGCTAGTTGGGGAACCCTGCTATACTCCTACTACTAGTAGATTACTGCAGAAACATGACCTTTTAACCTTTTTTTCCCATATATCTCTAACGGTCAGTGTAAGTTTTTTCATGCGCGGATATCAGAATGCACTCACTGTTCCAAAATGTGATTGTTACGCAACATGAAAGTTAACCAGCGCTGCCCTCAAACCTGCTAATTATCTATAGGCTATGTTTCAACTTGTAAATTTCAAATTCATTTCTAACAACTTTTATTTTCTAACAACAGTTTGAATTAAGGTGTGTTCCGCCTCCTCGTTAATTGATATAAGAAGTAGCCCATTTCAATGTTGCGGACAATTTATGTTTGAGGCTTTACTGAGTCGGACAAACTTCTTTCTTCACTTCGCCAGTGCTTGGCTGAAAAGTTGCCAAATTAAGTTAACATTTTCAGGCAATGGGTGCAGCCATCTTTGACTTTGACTTTGTTTATTTGCGCCTTATAGTGAATGGCATTGTGGGATACGGAGTTTTCGCTTGTCAAACAAAAACAAACATGGCTGCCATCATAAAGAATTTAGCCGAATCTCTTTCTAAACGATATTACATTTCTCCCTTGTGCTCACCAGAGATGTGATACATTGTAAACAAGTCTAGCTGTTAGGTCGCTAACTTGTTATTTAGACTGGTTTATGGAATGAGTTTGGCTGTGGATGTGTTCCGTGTGATGTTTGGATGACGAAGTTCACATTTATCTTTTACAATAAAAGGTGAAATTGAGGAATAAAGTTGTGAAGACCTTTGTTTCCCATCAGTACCAAACGTTTTTTTCAGATCTTTTTTTTTCATACAACAATGCCGTTTAGACGCATTTGGTGCATCATACGTTCTGTTGCTACAGTACCAATCACATATTTGCGTTGGTACGCTGCAGGGACCACTCAACAATGATCACAAATGATGTGATCGTATACGTCAAAGGGTTAATAATATCAATGGTTTCAGTTTATCTTCAAGAGAAAGACACATTATTTTTATACAAAGGTAAAACAAATTAGGTGGGTTACCTTGGGTGCATATATTTGTCCTAGTTCACATATGTACATGTGTGTATTATAAACATGTGTTAATTGAAAATGTGTTTTTGCAGATCCCAACTGCCCCTGACACACCCTCAGAGAGTGGGGTCACGACCAGCCATTACCAACCGTGACCCTGGAGCAATTAGGGTTAAGTGCTCATAGACTGATTGCCCACCTTGTCAGCTCGGGATTCAAACAACATTTTCTTTTTACATTTTAGTAATTTAGCAGACACTCTTATCCAAATCGACTTACAGGAGCAATTAGTGTTGCTAAAGATTTTTCATCTAGTCGTCTCAGGATTCAAACCAGCGACCATTCAGTTACTGGTCCAACGCTCTTAACCGCTAGGCTGCCTGCTGCCCTAGTAAAAGGTGGATATGTACTCCATAAAGTATATATTTGCAAATTGGCTAATTCCATTAATTGTGAAAAGAAAATATATGTTGTAGCATGTGAATGCATGAGCAAGCCTGAGTCTGATTCCATATTAACATAGCAATTATCTTTGAAGTTAGGGAACAAGCTCAGCTTGTGTAGTAAAACTAGTTAACTTTATATACCAGTCTGTAAATTCAAATTGCCTTGGCAAGTAAACAATTACTGTAACTGTGCAACCAATTAATAGCACATGAGGAGAGGAGAGAGAGAGAGAGAGAGAGAGAGAGGAGGATCCTTTTAGAATGTTAAACATGGCTCTCCTAAGTGTGACACAATTAGGTTTGTACATGGAAAACAGACAATAATGTAATTTTGTGGAATGTTAGTATATCTTAACTTAACCTTTGTTGCTAAAAATCAACTGCTTCTTTTCACATATAATCGCATATATTAAGAAAAAAAAGGGCGTCAGGTAGCCAAGCGGTTAAGAGCGTTGGGCCAGTAACTGAAAGGTAGCTGGTTAGAATCCCTGAGCCGACTAGGTGAAAAATCTGCCAATGTGCCCATGAGCAAGGCACTTAACTATAATTGCTCCTGTAAGTCGCTCTGGATAAGAGATTCTGCTAAATACTTAAATGTTATGTAAGAAAACTCAATGTCTCACCTATTCCACACTCACTTAAATAAAATGACACTGGCTTCAAGGTTTTAGACAAATTGCCTGTCAGTCAAAACAAAACTTACTGTCACTCTCATCATTTGTCAGGCTAATGCAGCTATGATAAGCCACAATGAAATTGCGAATAAGCTACACAACCTGACTGGAGTGTTACAATGTATGTTTTAGTGATTTATTAAACCTTTTTCAACTTAATTATAGAGAAGGCATTTATTGTTAAGTAAAATACAATTAAAATAAAAAGGACTGATGCAAATAAACTGAGCCACAGAATGGTTCTGTGGGAAAGGAAATAGTCAAAACATCTACTGAAAACAGGCACAAAACCGGTAAGTAAGGTAAGTAAGCTGACAGGAGCTGCTCATGGGTCCTGAACCTCCCAGTAGGGAACTGCAGCAGAACAGAATGCTATTAACACTGCAGGTCAAACCATGGCCAGCCAAGGAATGACCTGATACTATGGAAACCTACTCTGCCAGCTCAGGAACCCTCTTGACATGAGAGGGGGAAACGGTCAGGTTAGAAGCCCAGTAGCAGACACTGGAAATTTAAAAATGACATTTTAAAGGTTGAAATGTCTAAAAACACAAAAAAAAAAACACAAAATGATTCGTTAGACCACTTTACTCTAAAGATATACCCAGACACAGAATCATATTCTATAAACTGATACAGTAATAGGTATATGGGGAGGTGAAACTGAAATGCATTGAACACCAACAGAAGCCCCTGGAGGCATGCCCTTCCTTTCCTGCGTCAAGTTAATAAAATATAGATTATGTGGCGTCTCAATGCTGACACATTTAAAGGCAACCATTGTCTGGAGACACTGAGGACGTTACAACCCTGAGGGATGGCTAGAACAGATAATATGAAAATAATATAACTTCTCTTCAGTTGAGGGTGTACCAACAAACATATGACCTTGACAGCTACAACTTATCTCCTTATTGCTTCATTTTTATAGATCGATTTTCATTTTAATTAAGCCTCTTAATGTTAGACTCGTGGAGGCTGAGTAATTAATTTGGGTGAATGTCATTCCAGATTAATGATCATAGCTATGTATTAATGAATCATGTGTGCTTTATTTAGTGCAGCTGGGATTGACTTGTAGGCTACATTTGTGCTTTATCTTTCTAAGATATAGGTCAAATACAGTAATGAGAGAATAATTCAGGAAAGTTACTCAGAAATGTACTGGATTCTTGGAATTTAGAACAACAGAATATGAGCCTAACTAACAGTGTGTTACTCTGGTTTACCTCTGCATCTACTGTAATCAACCTATTGCATCAAGAGGATCCCACCTGTCTGAGATTGATCAACTTTCTAAGATTTAATGTTAACTTATCAGTGGAAGCATGATAGAAATTGGCTGCCAGACATGAACGCAAGACGCTAAGACACACTCAGTCACACACAAGTGCACAAACACACACCTCACCAAACACACTGAATGACAAAGAAAATAGGTAAGCCAGCAGCAAACCCTCCTCTGATGCAATCAGTTTAGCGGAGAAAGACACATCTTGTCAATAACAATTGACCTAAGCCATGCCATTTGTATGGCTCTGTGTGAAAACTGAATTCACCAGATTGTTATTGGAATATGAAAGCTATTTTCAGATGCTGGTTGAATCAGCATGCATTACAGCTGCTTTTTGGAGAGTTTAGAACAGTGTATATACATTTTTCTGGCTAGGGGGTCTACTAAATTAGATTGTGATGACCTGCCCGCACTGCAACTGGAAATGTCGACATTGATGCTATTCAAGCTTCTGAGAGATTGTTGATTGGATTTGTTGGGTTATTAAAGATCTGAACCTGTCACTTTTGCTTTTGCTTCAAGACTTGACTTCCGGAGATTGCCTGTGCGCAACTAATAACACAAAGGAGATAAAAACTCAGTGCGTCAAAACTCCTGTGTCAGCCGTTTTTCCAAACTGGAAAAAGTACCCAGTGCCCACTCATTTGACGATCAATGGAATCTAATCTAGTGCTAGAGCACACAAATGATTGACACTGACGGTACTTTTCACCTGTGGTGTTTCCCATTTTGTTCTCTCCCTCTCAATTGACACTTTCACTATACTCATTCAGATGCTCATATACATTTAGACAATCTGAGCACTGAGAACATGACAGCCACTGCCTTTGTGAGAGAGTTTCCTGAAGACAATCGCTAAAAACCCAGCTGCCCTCCGAGCCCCCCACAATAGGTACCACGACTGCTGGTCATTCCTTTTTCTTAAAGAAGCTAAAAAGACTTCTCCCTTTCTCCATCTTATGGGAAATCTGCTTAGTGGCAGTGAAAGCATACCTGCTTCCACCTTTCCAATTAAATTAAGATGTATTTGCCTTTCAAAGCCTCGCCTCCCTCTCTTCCCCATTGGAATCATTGATGGAGCCCTCTGGCCTATGATGAATGACTTCCAACCCAGAGATGAATAGGAAGATGAATGCATTGCCCTGCGAGGGCTGGAGAGGTAGCGCAAGGAGTGCTGACATAGTGACAAATACACTGACCATGGCACCAACCTGCCTAAATCAGCAAGGGAGGGTGGCAACTGCTCAGCAGCACTAGCAGATACTTCCTCATAGTCTCTGTCCCTGTCCCATGGACTATTAGCTAAGTTAGCAATGAAATGCCAGTTGCAGTAAATTCACTGTTTCTGACATGATACAATCAAAGTGGAAGGATGCATATACCGGTATACACATTCAGGACTGTGTATGTTCAGTAAAATGCTGATTAAAGAGAATAGTCCTTGTAAGGATATACATTTCAGGTAATTTGAAAGATCAATTATTCTGTGTAGGATTTTCAGACAGTATAGCATAGGGAATTTTGTAAAACCTAAATTGTAAAACCTAAATAAAATCTGCAATGAATCACTCAGACATTGGCATTTACAGTATATATTCCCAGTGTGCAAAACTGGTTGAAATGACATAATTTACATAATTTCAACCAGTTTTGCCCACTGTGGTTTTCTCTGGTGAGACCAATCATGTTATTTTTCTCTTGACTACTCTGCATCTGACAATGTCATGTTTCAGAGCAGAGCGCAAAACCCAAGAATCACTGTGCCTGAAAGGACTTCATAAGATGCATAAGAATGCATAAGAATGTATGCTACACTCTAAACATTCAGGTGCAAGTTTGAACCAAATATGATTCTTGAAAGCAAAGCCATAGGGGAACCATTTTAGGGTCTCTGAAGAACCATAAATGGGATGGTTCTTTGAAGAACCATATAAAAATCGAAAACCAGAAATGTTTCGGCCCTCCAGGACCGGAATTGAATAGCCCTGCTGTAGGGTTTAAGCCGTATTTGCATATTTCCCAGGGTGCCTTTAGAGGTAATTTTAGAGTTACCAGTACCATGACTGTGCTTGCTAGTGACAGAGACATGGTTGTTGCATTTATTCATTTTCCATCCTGTGGCCTTCATCAAGTGAGATCCTAAGTGAATATGTTGTCATTAATGTTATATTATTTAAGACAATAGAATGCATCATTCATAAGGCCTTCTTTTGAGGGCCTAGTTTTACCCAATACAGTAGCCTGAAACCCATATTTTACAGGACACATCAAGCCTGCAAGTCACATTATACTGGCTTGCAAAGTGATGTGTAATTCCTATTGGATTCCAGCCAGAGTGGGGATATACAACATTTAGTGCACTACATTTGATCAGATCCTTATGGACCCTGGTCAAAAGTATTGCATTAAATAGGTGTCATTTGAAACACAACCATTGGGCATGGTGAAGTAGTGATGGGATCCTGTGCTGTGGCTCTCCTCCAGCCCCACGGCAACACTTGGATAGAAAGGTTTATACTCCACAGAGGGACAAGGCCCTGGGATATCCTCAGAAGTTTCATTTTAACACATTTTAACTGATGCCATTCTGTCTTTGTTGTTTATCCATTACCTTAGAAATAACCTTGTAAATGTGGTTTGGAGTGAGACGTCCTGTAATGTCTAAGTCACCTTCTTTGAGAGGTCATATAAACCATCCAAATCTGGACATTAGTATGGACTTTGTTTTGTTGCACCACTGGACGCATCAGGCCAGTTGCATCTAAACATAGGTACCATTACCACAGGCATACATTTCATTTATTTTTATTTAACTTTCATTTAACTAGGCAAGTCAGTTAAGAACAAATTCTTATTTACATTGATGGCCTACACCAGCCAAACCCGGACGACGCTGGGCCAATTGTGCACCGCCCTACGGGACTCCCAATCACAGCCGGTTGTGATACAGCCTGGAAACAAAACAGGGTGTCTGTAGTGACGCCTCTAGCACTGAGATGCAGTGCCTTAGATCGCTGCGCCACCCTTAGATCGCTAAGCCATATTAACAAAGGTACCATAATAATGTTGAATGGTTTCTCGTTAAAGCATAACTATGTGTGGAGATTACAAGATTTCATCTCCACTGTGAGTTTCTTTGTAATATGCAAGAGTAAATTGTCCCAGTGCAAATTCGATAGTGCTTTAATGGAGAAGACAACCTTTATACTGTAATGACTACTGTATGACAGCGTTACAACATACTATATGATAACAGCTTTACAGTTTTCACAGCATATATCTAGCTTTTTTCTTTCTTCATTATCATGATAAAACGAAGAAACTAGAAAGTAAAGATCTGAGTCTTTACATTTCCAGGAAATAGGACAGAAATAGATTTCTCTAAAGTAGAATAGGCCTAATCCAAATGTTAAATATCCTGTTAAGCTCCCCTTCACAGTAATGTTGAATTGGACAGTAAAATGTTGTACCTGCCAACAACAGCAGCAAATGGGAGATGTGAATGGAATGATGAAAGATGCAGCACATTGAAGCCTGAGTCATTTGGTGGAGCAAGGATGGATATTTTCCTCTGTTAATGAGGGTGGTTTACATTGAACCTCTGTATTCCGTCTAAATGGCATGGCGGGCACCATGTGCTGTGCTTGTAGTGTGGAGAAGCACCAGACAGAATTCAGATCTGAAGACTAATGAATTCTGACAGCAGTGGCACAATCCAGATCAGCCCCTTTCCTCATGAAAAATGATTTTGTTAATATCTTCTCCCATTTCCTTCCAGTTCATTATTTACTTGGATGACATGCTTGGTAGCATGGCATACTCTGTGGATGTGGATTGTGCAGTAACTTCGAGAGACTTCCGTTTGGATTCAATCAAGGTTGAAGGCGGATGTGGATGGCGTGCATGTTTTATGAAAACACAAAACAAGGTTATTTGACAATACAGGTGTCAGGAGGAAAACACGTTGATTGTATAGATTAAAATGAAAGACAATAGCGAATAGCAACAAAATGTATGATTTTCTTTGTCAGTCATCAGTAATACCAGCGCTAGTGACTGAGGTCAGCACTGAAAGGGACAGACGTAACCACATTCTTAAAAAATTGCTGGTTATAACACCACCATAGCAGCAATATTGGACAATAGTCAATTCAATTTAAACACTCCCAAATAATGGGACACATTGGCTCTGCTTAAGGCAAAAAGTTAGTCTGATATGTTAGTCTTAAATTCTGAAAAAAATCTTGGATGTTTCTTCTTGGAAATTAAACCCATGGGTTTATTGCCTGTGTTTTCATGCTACTAGCCAATCAAATCAGCTGCAGTCTGCTGCCTCTGACATTCCCTCTAGAGGGTTTTCTACACTTTAAGAAAAGCCGATATTGCACAATTTACGAAGCTTCTTGGTATACGTCAAAATGACAAAATAAGGGACAAAATCTATAGATTCCAAATTGCTCCTACCTGTGAGATAGTCTGGGTCAGGGACTGGGTCTGACAGCTCTTCGTGGCATTGCACCTCGGTTGGAACTGATGCCACAACCATGCCATCTGGGAGCTGCTGCTCGATGCCTCGGGCAAAGTTCTTCTGCCTGGATTAAGTATGACAAAACAGCCTATTTAGAGACCACAATTACTCACCCATCCAACTAGGCCTTATGAGGGAGAGAGGGAATAAGGCAGAGAAGAGCCAGTGTCAATCATTAACAAATTGCAAAGCAGTATCTTCTGAATATGAAGAGGAAATTCAGCAACTCTTGGAGGATAGTGGTAGTTGATACAAAGTATTATTTATTGTTAAAACCAACACGTTTCAGCGAGAATCATTCATAATTTCTGGCAGATGATTAGGTAAATCCACAGGAAATACTGTATGTGAGCACTTCTACATCAAACATGCCATTTTTCATTATGTTAAATATCCTTTTATTCTGTGATTCTCCTCCAGTTCCTAACCTGATATGCTAATTTTGTTTAAGGCTCCCCCTAAAGTTGATTGACGCACCCGTGCGTCACATGGTGACGACATTTTTATTATCGAATAGCTTCCATGTGTTTATGCTAGAGACTTACTGTTTATTGTAGTGGCTGAAGCTCAAAAACCTCTTTCCGCCGAAATAAAGTTTGTGCCTATTCCATAACATGGGGCTTGTGAAAGCGGCATTTTTCTACACATGAGAGGATCCGGACAAGAAAACCGTCACAAAATCGTCTGTAAAACCTGAACCGTGTGAGCTACAAAATATTATGTCACCAATGTGCATTTTTGGCACATTTTTCTAAAGAAAATGTTACCTAGAATTGTATATATTTTTTTTTACAACATATCAACAATTACCTCTAGGCAAGTCTGAAGCATATATCTAAGGATAACCACACAGAATTTGATGAATGTACTGTAGATGCTTCTGAAGCTGAGGAAAATTAATTGGCGTGTTGGAAGAGTCTGACTTTGGGAAAATGGCACTCCAAGACAAGTACACTGAATTTAGATTACCAAACACCAAACACCAAAACATAATCACGATCTCTTCAAAGTAAGTTACTACATACAATATAGTCCAGTTTGTTACATTCTCTATGAAATGGGATTTTAAATCATGTGTAATTATGGATGTATGTCCATTTTAAAGTGGTTAATTTGTATTTTTTGTTGTTGAATTTTACCCCTTTTTCTCCCCAATTTCATGGTATCTAATTGTTTTTAGTAGCTACTATCTTGTCTCATCGCTACAACTCCCATACGGGCTCGGGAGAGACGAAGGTTGAAAGTCATGCGTCCTCCGATATACAACCCAACCAAGCCGCACTGCTTCTTAACACAGCGCGCATCCAACCCGGAAGTCAGCCGCACCAATGTGTCGGAGGAAACACTGTGCACCTTGCGACCTGGTTAGCGTGCACTGTGCCCAGCCCGCCACAGGAGTCACTGGTGCGCGATTAGACAAGGATATCCCTACCAGCCAAACCCTCCCTAACCCGGAAGATGCTAGGCCAATTGTGCGTCGCCCCACGACCGGGAGGGTCGCGGCCGGTTACAACAGAGCCTGGGCGCAAACCCAGAGTCTCTGGTGGCACAACTGGCGCAGCAGTACAGCGCCCTTAACCACTACGCCACCCAGGAGGCCCTAAAGTGGTTAAAATTGATGACATTTTGATGACGATAGTATGAGAAACTAAGGAAAACAACAATTTTCATCAATATATTTATCATTTTTATGTTTACGTTTTGAAAATATTAATATGAATGGACCAAAATACCAACAAATCCAGAAATGTATAGCTACAGTAGTTGCAAAAATGTCATTTCAGCCTGTGGTGCCTGGCCTTAATCCTTCTCTTCCTGATATACTCATCCCTGTCTCTGCTCACTGCATTCATACATTACAATAGTGATAATATCCACTCCAAAGAGTCCATTTGAAAAGTTAGAAAAAGAGTGGATCTTAAAGGGCAAATTACTTTGAATTGAATATGAAAAAAAACTGTACTGCCACTAAAGCTTTCACTTTCTCAATAAAAAGACCAGCGGAGGTACCTGGACGTTATATGGAAGCACTTTCTTCTTTATGCTGACTTCTCTGCATGCATTCATGTTTCTGGTAAGAGTCACTGATGAAGAAGATTTGAGTTTGAAAGGTGATCCTTAATCCAAAATCTCGATTTTTCCTCAAAATCCGTAATCATGAATAACCACATGAATGGGGATACCAGTTACAAAGATTTTAGAACAGGCAAATAATGAAATCCAATCTGTACAATAATGATATAACTACAGAAGAAAAATAAGTAATACCCCTCGTGTAGCTGAGCAATGGCTCTGTACAGCAAATCTAGAGTATACATCTACTCATATTAAATTGAGTTCTTTTGACTTGATGGTTAACAGCCACAGATGTAAACACAATAATAAACAGCATTATGTTTAAATACTGAAAACATACATTTCCAGAATTGGGTTGAAACAGGAAAGGGGTGGGATGCAGTTGCAAACCCCTCCTATTACTCCTCACTGAGTGAAAATAACTGCTTCTATGAAAGGAGCATTACGTTATTTCCATGTTCCAAACACAAATGACTGACTTGAAGCAACCTTATTCATAGTCAATGATTGAGCATCACACTTCCATTACTTAATATATTATCAAGGCACAAGGCGAGACGATACAGGAGGCAGATGGTTGGAGTCTTACAATGTTTATTAATCCAAAGCGGTAGGCAAGAGAATGGCCGTGGACAGGCAAAAAGGTCAAAACCAGGAGGTACAGCGTGGCAGACAGGCTCGTGGTCAAGGCAGGCAGAATGGTCAGGCAGGCAGGTACAAAGTCCAGAAACAGGCCAGGGTCAAAGCCAGGAGGACTAGAAAAGGGAGAATGTAAAAAGCAGGAGGACGGGAAAAATGCTGGTTGACTTGGAAACGTACAAGACTGGCACAGAGATACAGGAAACACAGGGATAAATACTCTGGGGGAAATAAGCGACACCTGGAGGGGGTGGAGACAGGTGACAGGCGTGACATATATCTTATAACCACCTCTGAAATAGTCATTTATCCCTTCGAAGTCAATTACATAATTTTTCATAACTGTAAACAGCAATAGTCCTATCGATATTAAATATCTATAAGCAGTGTCAAATATACTTTAGCTTTCAGGGATTTAGAAATAGCAGGAACTGGATGTAACTGTAAAATGGCTGTGCATATTAGCTAAAATCGTCCCCTTTGGTGGCATTTTCTGAAAATGAAACCTGACCCTCCATTTGAAACACTGAAATAATGCCATTACATGCCAATTCATTTGTATGGCCATTCCATGGCCGGGGGTAAGGAAGAGGAGCACATTGTTAACAGTCATTAAAACCATGGAAACTAGACTCATACATATCAAATGTGTTGCTTTAGGCATAGTATAACAATACTTATCTCCTAAGCAAAGAAAATGTAGAAAAGGGTATTTATAATGCACCTTGGGCCTAGAGGGTAAAATGGTTTGAATGTGCCATTGTGATTAATTTGTATTGTCAAGAAGAAGTTACGCCTGTATGAAATATGCCATTGTTAAACTGGCTTAAAGCCAATTTCATATTAACATAGTCAATTACAGTTCCTGTGATCTAAAAATGGAAAACCAACAGCTTAATTTAGTGAATTTACTTTGGACTTTGGAATCTAACAAAATAGTAATAACGGGATGAGGTGAGCATAGATGGCAAAAAAATATTTCAGTATATTTTCAAGATCAGAGTAAAAATTGTATTTAGATAATATGTGCATATTATTATTCATTTGAAAGTCTAGGTCACTTTGAAAGAGTTCATTCCCATATGCCTCTTCTTGAGTAATAGCTGGGAAATGAAAAATGTAACCTTTGACTGTTTCAGGGTTTCAGCCAACTTTATCATTTCAACTATGACATACCTCAGTGATATTTTTGACTTTTTGATTATGATATATTAAAAAAATTGTATTCCCCCTGCTAATATCAGACGACAAGTGATGGAATGGGGCTGGGGTAAGAACTTTACAATGTCCAATAATTGAGGCAATGCCCTCCGGTGCTTAATATAATCAATCTAGCTCACACAGAAATTGTATATTTTAATTAAGCGAGTAGATAAAGGTGTTCCTCCTCTGAGGGGGTGAGAGGAGACACCCCACCAAGTAGTTTGGAAATGTGGTCTAAATCACGATCCCAAGCAGCCCTAATGAGAACAAAGGACACAAAAATATTCATTAAAACCTGCTCTAAGCATGTTGTGTGGAGTAATGAGAGAGAGAGAGAGAGCAAGGAGAGAGAGAGAAAGGAGAGAGAAGGACTTGGAGCCAAAGGGAGGAAATAATGAGAAGAGGTTGCCTTTTTAACTCACATGATTCTAATGTACTTCACTGCCTCCCTCAGAGACATTTAGATCTACCAGTGGGAAATCGCATCACTACTAAGTCTGTAGACATACAAAACAGTACCATTCATCTCAGCTAAGATCCAATCCCATCTCTCTCTGTGCTCAAGAGAAAGAGAAGAAAAAATGTTTAATGGAATATCCCCTTATGTGCTCTTGTTATAAAACTCTGTCCCGGCCAGTCTTGGCCACATAAAAGCTCCGGCTAAGATTGTATGACACCTCTTATTTACCTCCAATCCTCCACAGAAAATTGGAACTTTTGAAATAATAATTACCAAGCCGACTCTGAAATTCAGCAGGAGCGATTCAGAGAACGACAACTACCTTTTTAAAAAACATGAAAAGTGTTTCAGAGGCTGGTGAGCACGAAAGCAGGGCCCACAGCTCTGTGTGGATAGAATCAGACGCAGCTCTGTGGCAAAGCCTGGAGCCTGGCCATTCAGCAGACTCTGCTCCTGCTGAGTGGGTACAGGCTAGCCTCATCTTATTCCAGCAACACCGGCTGTGAAGAGCCAGTGGGCACCTTCTCACTCTGCTAGATGTGTCCTTTAATTTCCTTCCCTTTGTTGTTCCAGCCAGACTAAATAAAAAGGTAGGGGTGGGATACCTCTTTTTCAAATGAATAAAAGATCAACAGCCATACTTGACTATGAGGAAATGTGCACATTTTGTATAGTTTGTGAAACGTTTTGTGTACAGTAGTGTGGTAGAGGGGAGCTTGGGAGTTTGGAGAACCAAATTTCTGTTTCTATCCAGCAACTATGTGTTGTTTCTGTACTTTTCAGGATTTTTTTCAGGATAGCTGAAGTTTCCTTACTTTTTGCATGCTACGTTAATGATTAGACCGTGTTAAAATTGGACTTCCTTGCATTTCATAAGTCTACTGTCAAAGAGTGAAACAGATGCTTTGTGACACTTCAGAACCGTGGGGTGGAGCTTTTGATGAAGCGCCAATGAAACTCCAAGCACCAGGCTGGTATGAAACAGAATAATCCAAGTTCTTCTCTCCTTTTTTCCCAGGATGTCTCTCACAGTGATTCTCTTTGTAAACCATGCACGAGTCACACAAGGGCTTATTCCTCTCCACGGGGTGTCAGTCAATGGACAACATTTTATTTCTGATATTAAATTGTATTTACCTGGATAATGTTAAAGACTATACCTCAAGTTAAAATACATTTTTCTCCTTTAAAATAATACAATTCAAATGTCAGAAATTAATTAATGAACCCCAGCAGTTAATATCAGTAACACTAGCAATTGTTTTTATCATTGAGAGAATGTTTATTCATAATACTTTTGTAAATTAAGTTTGAAGTTCCCTGCAATACTACATCATCAGCAGTAATCTCTAGTTCCCAGTACTATTCCTCCTGTGTACCAAAGTTTTGACTATTTTCTTTAGTTTCCAATTAATTGTCACATCAGTATGGCATTCTTGTGAGGCTTAATGAACCCAAGGTAGGCACCAGTGCAGCAGCGCAGCAGACCCTTTGTTCATTGCACATTCAAAGTTTCATCTGCTCCAATTACGTTCCATTACACCAAACTGGCTCCTGGTCACTTTTAATTCACTTCTTGCCATCTTGTATAATTAGGGTTTGCATTAACCATGGCTCCCCAAAGAGGCTTTCTCCAGCACCATGTCTGGCTGCACTCTGCACAGGAGCATTTTGTACTTTTCAAAGTCTATCTGAAACCCTGGCTGTCTCTCCCGGTGCTTTCAAAATGAGATCAGAGCATTTGAGATTTAGCTACAGTACTTGATGATATTAACTTTCCCTTGTTCGCCTTCCTCAAGCATTCACGTGACATATTGTAAGTGGATGCACTGCCTCTGGCTGCGGGATCCATGTGCACCCAAATTACATTTTCAGGACCATAGATGATTTCCGTGACCTGACTTCCTGACTTCAGCGGAAAGGAAGCATCGTGAGTGGACGATGGTAATTAAGCAGCCCACAAAGCATGCTGCCACATAACTCATATTCACAAAACAGGGCCTGCTGTGCATTTCTTTAGATATTAAAAGCAGATCTTTAGATCCTCATTCACAAGATACACTCTATTTAGATGTACATCATTTTGGTAATTTTCATTGTGGACAGAAGTTGCCATAGAGTACATATTAATCTTCTGAGTGCATTAGTCTCTCATCTTGCTTTAGTATACTATACATCTCTGCCCATTGTATACATTCATTTAAATGTTTTATAAGTAAATGTTTTCCTCTAGCTGAGGACAAATTAAATAACCATGAATCAACCGTGAATCAAACATGAATCATTCCTATTTTATACACAAGCTATAACCCATGACACAACTCATACATTACCTGAAGGTAGCTTTGAGGATCTGCCCAGAGGTGATCTCCTTGGTGTGGTTGTTGTAGCCATAGAAGAGATCCCCAAAAACGGTTTGGTTGGCTGGGATGTCAGCTGTCTCCCCACAGTCCAGTCCCTCGGTACAGGCTTCAGACAAGGGCTGGCAGGAACGACCATCTTGACCTTTCTTGTAATCCTCAATACAACTACAACGGCAGCCATAAAAAAAAGGGGAGCAGTGTGAGCTGATGTGCTCTTACATTCTATTCAAATAGACTGTGTTTAATCTACATTATACATGAAGCTTCTAATAAATATAGTCATATATTTAAACCCTAAACCGAATTCTGTTTGTAATTCAAGTCAATACAGGGATAAAAAATGAGGTTGTTTTTTATAAACTTATACTGGAAACTGATTTAGTTGAATAGGTCCCTTTGGCTGTATTTTTTCATTTGCTCACATTGCATATAGACTTATTTTTCCACTGTATTATTGACTGTATGTTTGTTTTACTCCATGTGTAACTCTGTTGTTATATGTGTCGAACTGCTTTGCTTTATTTTGGCCAGGCCGCAGTTCTCAACTTGCCTACCTGGTTAAATAAACAATTCTAAAATAAAAATTTACACAGGCATCCCAATTCTGATCTTTTTCTCACTAATTGGTCTTTTGACCAATCAGATCAGCTCTAAAAAATATGTGAAAAGATCTGATGTGATTGGTCAAAAGACCAATTAGCAGAAAAAATATCAGAATTGGGCTGCCTTAGTGACTGACTGAAGAGTACATGAAATTCCATCTTGACATTATGTAAACATCACTATGGCTATCTGTCAGGATTATTGACTTATTTTACTTGTGTTCATGGCTCACTATTTACTCAGAAGTGCACCCCTTTATGCCAGAGTTCAAGGAAATCCACAAAATAGGCCTCTTCATAATTCTAGTGTGCCAATCAATTCTAGCTTTGTTGTATGGTGCTATTAATTAAATTCAGTGAACAAAAAACACCCCATTTCATTTTTCAAAAAGGGAATAATCCAAACAGTGAGTCCTCTCGACTCTTTCATATTTATGACACTTTGACATTCCAGTGTCTAGCAAGCAATGTAAAATATATCAAAGGCAATGGGCCTGGGATTAAAGTGAAATACCCTTTCTTCATGATGACACTTCTTTCTACAGGAAAGTGTCACTAAAAAGGGTTAGATATATTTTGTCCATAATGCAGTCCTAATCCACACTGCATTTAAACTGGTTCACTTTCCCTGTCATATTATCATGTTTCATATGACAGACAATTAAGCACGTTTGTCACCTACAGTCAGAAATACTTTTGTGTCAGGAGAAGACTTGACATTAAAAGAGAGGTCAAGAGATCTTTCTCTTTTAAGAGACAACCTCTCCAAGGCGAAGAGACAAATCACTCTGAGTGACTAACGCACTGCACAGCTGACATTTAAAAGACATACTGGTGCACTTCGCTTTCCTACTAAAACTATGTCATGACAATGCCATCACCAGGAATCTACTGAGGTGAAAAAGAAGGCAATACTATTACTACACATTGTTAGGTTCTAATTATCAAAGTAAGAACTTGACGGACACTATGAAAGCTTAAACCAAGTTCACTCATCCCAGAGGATCGAACAGCTGAACCGACAAAAGACATTCACACAAGCACTGATATTTAACCCTTTCTCCTATGCTGAATCTCCTCCAACATATCTGAACAGCCAGTGATGTTCAGAACCTTAGTGATATCTGTTCTTCCTCCTTTCTTCTGACCTGACCTCTGCCCCAAAGTGCTCACTCCTCCCCAACTTACAGCTGTCATGGTGACTGGTACCAGACGGTGTCTTTCCTCCTCCCATAGGATCCCAGATGGCTAACAATAATATATCCTGACATAATGTAAAGGTTATAAATTACTCTCTCTCCCTCAGTGAAAGGAATACATATATTTCATGATTTCATAAGTCAAGCAATCAGAACCCAACAACATTTTGGTAGATGCATTCGGTTGTGCAACTGACTAGGTATCCCCTTTCCCTTCCCTACTATCATGGTATTGTTAGGATTTCCTACATTGTAAACTTCTGTCCTCCTTTTTAAACACTTCAGGATGTGACACTGTTATATCAGTTCAGTGCCACAGAGACAGGGCCTGCATACCAAATAGCACTGTATTTGCAACACAGTGCACTACTTTAGTGCACTATGTAGAGAATAGGTTGCCATTTGAGATGCATCCAAGTTCAGGAGTGTTCTCTCACCCGCAGAACATCTGGATGTTGTAAAGAGTGGGGTCATCCTCCAGGGGGGCGAGTTGCTGGAGGCACAGTTGTTCACAGCCTCCGTTAAAGCCGTCAGAGCAGTCGATGCCAATGTGGTGGTCATAGCAGCCTGTGCCATCCTTCATGGGACTCAGTCCAGGAGGGCACTAGAAAGAACGGAAATAAAGTATACACCATTGCACAGAAAGTCAAAAACAATAGGGGCACAGATCAACTAAAACACACTAGGGATGTGATCTGGTTTCATATTGCTCAAATGTAATCATGTTCCAAATCTTTAGTTCACACAGAAATAAGTAGAGATCAGACACATCCAGATCCCATGTGTGTGTGTACAAATTGTAGAAAAGTGGGTTAGCAACATGAGAGAAAATCAAGGTAATGGCTTTGATTATATTTTCCCAAACAACATTCGATGAACTCTGTCACACCACAAAATATGTGCTGCTAACAAAGATATACAGTATGAAGCATAAATTCACAGAGGCATCCAGAAAGGTGTATGTAAACTTCTGACTTCAACTGTATGCGTTTCCTAACAAAATCCCTCTCCTTACTGTAGATCATTATGACCCATCCCACCACTAACAACAAGGGCAGGTGAAGATACACGTATGTCATCACACCAAAGCCTTGTTGAAATTGGCTGTTTTTTTTTTTTTGCATATCCAAGTCGAATCTGTTCTATTTCCTGCAGTCTGAACAGTCAAACATCACATAGAAATGGACAGTTCAAGCCACATTCAAAACTACCTTTATAGGTGGTTTGAAATCATATTCATATCTGATTCCTGGTGACTTGTGTCTGAATGGTTAAATCTGATTTATTTGCCCTCAAATGTTTTTAGACTGTTATTTGGCATATCTTGTTGCTTGCTAGCTATTCTGTTGATGGTTTAACAAGAACATTGGCAGCTAACTAGCTTATTAATTGTTTACAAGCAAATGAGTGAATGTGCTAGAAAACTAAACAGCTACCTAGCTAGCTAGTTGAGTGCTGTGGCTAGCCAAAAATGAATCATCTTATCCTTTGAGTCTTTAAAAGTGTTTATTACACTATGATTTTGTACATTCAAAGCAACTGGGAAACATCCAGTTGCTACATTAGCATTAGCTTGCTACATAACTTCTGAGTCATAGGAAGCACGAGCACGACCACTAATCAGACTGAATTACTGTGCAAGTCACCAAATCTGATTTGGTCACTTGTAATTTGCTATTTGGACTAACAGTATTTCAAAATGGACTTGAAAAACAAAAATGATTTGAGCATTAATGCCTGCAGCGTGAACAAGCCTCAGGAGGTCTGGCTGGCCCTCTTACGAATCAAATTGTATTATTAACATGCGCCGAATACAACAGGTGTAGTAGACCTTACAGTGAAATGCTTACTTACGAGCCCCTAGCCAACAATTCAGTAAAAAAAATACAGATAAGAATAAGAAATAAAAGAAACAAGTAATTAAAGAGCAGCAGTAAAATAACAATAGCGAGACTATATACAGGGGGGTACCGGTATAGAGTCAATGTGCGGGGGCACTGGTCAGTTGAGGTAATATGTGCATGTAGGTTGAGTTATTAAAGTGACTATGCATAGATAACAACAGAGAGTAGCAGCGGTGTAAAAGAAGGAGTGCAATGCAAATAGTCTGGGTGGCCATTTGTTTAGGAGTCTTATAGCTTGGGGGTAGAAGCTGTTTAGAAGCGTCTTGGATCTAGACTTGGCGCTCTGGTACCCTTGGCTGTGCGTTAGCAGAGAGAGAACAGTCTATAACTAGGGTGGCTGGAGTCTTTGACAATATTTAGGGCCTTCCTCTGACACTGCCTGGTATAGAGGTCCTGGATGGCAGAAAGCTTGGCCCCAGTGATGTACTGGGCCGTTCACAATACCCTCTGTAGTGCCTTGCGGTCAGAGGCAGAGCAGTTGCCATATCAGGCAGAGATGGTGCAGCTTTAGAACCCTTTGGGGATATGAGGACCCATGCTAAATCTTTTCAGTCTCCTGAGGGGGAATAGGTTTTGTCATGCCCTCTTCACGACTGTCTTGGTGTGCTTGGAGCATGTTAGTTTGTTGGTGATGTGGACACCAAGGAACTTAAAACTTTCAACCTGCTCCACTGCAGCCCTGTCGATGAGAATGGGGGCCTGCTCGGTCCTCTTTTTCCTGTAGTCCACAATCATCTGTGGTTAAGTGGTTAACACTGGGTTAATGGCTAATGTATCAATGGCCATTGGGGCATATGTCGTAACAGGAGTCCCTCGCCTCGTCCCTCCCTGGACACATTGCTATTGATTTTGTCGCTTGGCTACGGGCACTGTGAAAACTGATTTATCACATGTAATGTAAAGAGCATGGTACATTGAATCTCCTAACTCCTCTGTAGCAGAGACTCTTTAAATCACTGGGCCTCTGCAATCGATGCCAATGGGTAAGTGTGGCAAAGGGAAGTCAGTGGAATTCATGTATTAATGGTCCTTGATGGCCCTTGCTTGTGAACCCCACATCTCTTCTTATTGACTGCTGTAAGCCAAATTCTGTGTGTGTAAATGTACTTGGTGAATAAAGGTGATTCTGACTGACATGCAGAAATAGAACTGAGAATGATGCCAAGAGAATGATAGTCGTAAAAGATGTGCTTGCTTTCAGGCTTGCATTATACTGTTTGAGGATTTTCCATACAGTTCTATTTCCATATGTAATGAACACAATGGGAGGTGTTTATTTGTAAAGGACCACAGGAGGCGGCAGGTAGCTGGGTCCAGGGGCAGGCAGAAGGTCATACACAGGGGGACCAAATAGTCAACAGTAAAGGCAGGGAAAAGGCTAGTAACATTGTCCGGGAGATCAGGCAATAGGTAGATAACAGGAAATCCAATAGGATAAAGTACAGGCAAGGAATAGGCAAAAGGCTTCATTAGTGAGGCAGGCAAAAACTATCATACATGAGAGGATTAAATTAGAGGGTGATATCCAGTGCTCCGAATAGAAGTGTGTTACAAAACAAACAATACCTCGCAATGATGGGGTGCAAAGAACTGAACCAAATAGTGTGTGATAATAACATACAGGTGTGTGAACAGGTATCAGAATTCAGGTGATTGGGATCTGGAGAGTGAACTGCGTTCAGGGGATCTATGTGTTTGAGAGTGTGAGCTGGAAAGTGGGCTGGAAAGTGAGCTGCGTTCAGGGGATCTATGTGTTGGAGAGTGTGAGCTGGAAAGTGGGCTGGAAAGTGAGCTGCGTTCAGGGGATCTACGTGTTTGAGAGTGTGAGTTGGAAGTAGACGTTACACCATACAGCATTTTTGCATAGAGTTCTATTGCGAATTTAAAACTCAAACGTTTAGGAATTCACAATCCATAGGTCAAAGGTAGAATAAATCATATGCTTTGAAATGATTCTGATAAAGTGAAAAATGGCAAAGGTCCTCTAAAGATCCCTCCATGAGAGAAACAATAGATAATGTCAACATACAATATATCGCCTTTCATAGTAATGAAATTACACATTTTTTTTTTAGTTGCTAGGTAGAATAACAAATGTAGCTCCACAAAATAAACAACATCCTTCACTGGCAGTTTTAAGGACATAAAACAATAAATGATAATAGTGTACCGGCTTGTGAAGCTTTTGTATTTAGGCTGAACTGGAAAAACCCTTGAACCACTGTACCTTTTAATCCCATTTCCTAATGGTGATAAATTCCTCCTGCTCCTTCCAGTTTATGGGAATCAGCCATGTGGTGTTGCCACATAGCAACAAATCCTTACTAGAGAGTTGGATAAACTTTGCAATTTTCCAATACGCCAAATAGGCAGATTGGAGAAAGTGAACAATAGAGATTGAATAGGTCTACTTATCCAGCAAGCAGAGTTTCAGGAGGAGAGGGAAGATATAATCTGTTCCAAATGTCATGGTTGAGGTTATCAACGTATATCAGGTAGTCTTAAGAGTTGTAAAATTACCGTACAGTAATATAATAACCCCTTGGGAATATAAAAGTAAACTTAAAATTGTACAGTGATTGTATCCCAAACCATATATATATTATCTTCATAAATCACCATTTGTTAGGGGGATTAGTGTAAAAAAAAAACTTCACCAACACTTCCCCTGGTGCTAGCCAGTCATATTTCAGAGGTAGCTTTAGGAATTACAGAGGTGCATTCCCATGCTCTGCATCTGTCCACGGAAAGACTGCAACAGATTTTTCCAAAAGAGGATGTACAACCTTAAATCCCCCTATCGATCCTTAGAGGAAAACATCAGTACTAGCAGGCTGCTGAGCACCTGCTACTCTATAGGAGTATGCTCATAGAAATCCTTGGCCAAATATCGACTCAGCTCAGAACAGCTTAGTGTCCAAAATGGGATCCAAGTCAGAGCTGGTTGCAACTGAATGTGGACTACGTCAGTAACAAAGTGCATTGGCCAGCATGGGAAACATGTTAAGGTGCTTGTTCTGAAGTTAAATAAGATTATGTTTGACCGTGGACAGCTTAGACTGGCACAATTAAGCATTCTATTAATTGTAAGGTATATCTATGTGTTTTTGAGGTATATCTATATATATTTTTGAAGGAGGAGTTCTCTGGGGGAAGGCATATGTGACTCCCAAACAGAACACCTAATTTTTTAAATGTAAATTTGACAAGTTCAGTTGTAGTACAGGCCAGTAGTACTGTAAATACGTAATGAAATGTCTTCACCAATGGAACATCAAATGAAAGAATAAATGTCTATATACCAATTACAAAGGCCAATTAAGACATTGGGGAATATTTCCAGCCTGGTCATTCTCACTGCAGGAAGTGTGTGATAACAGTCGGAATGTCGGCATCATGTAAATACTAAGGTCTCCTCTGTCGGTAGGGACACATCCCACACTGCAGGCTGACGCTTTGTTTGGACAGGGCCCAATTTGTTCTGGTGGCAGGCAGGCTGGACAGACAGCCTCACATTTCCCCTGTTCTCGCAGGAGTAGACGAGAGCTAATGAATCGCACAATAATTAGGTGATTATTAGACATTACTACCAAACGACTGCACTGTCTCTCCTCAGGAGTGCCATACATCAGCCAAGACAGAGTGGGTCAGGCGGCTTCGGCTCATGCTAGGAGAGATATTAAACATGACGAGACGAGACTGGCAGCATGGACTCAGACAAGGTGTTAATTGATTTGTGGATTCGGCCTCTGGGTCCCAGCCAGTTACCACTATGATTTGACGGATGAAAGCATCATTCATATACCTAGTCACAAGGTAATTACAAAACGCCAAGTAATATATCCAACAGATGGCACCATCCTGGATATCTTGCAGTAACAAGAGTGGACACTTAGTAGGAGCTGGTAGGAAAAATATTGATTCCTTATTGCGGATCTAAGCTTGCAAATGCATGTTTATAAATGGGATGTCCATATTAAACCTTCAGTACCATGAATCAAAAATCCAGAGCTTCAGGTAGGTCTGGGTGATGCAGACAATAATACATGTCTGTCACATCCTGACCATAGAAAGCCTGTATTTTCTATGGTAGAGTAGGTCAGGGCGTGACTAGGGGTGTTTAGTCTAGTTTATTATTTCTATGTGGGGTTCTAGGTTTATTTTCTATGTTTGGGGTTTGTGTATGATTCCCAATTAGAGGCAGCTGGTAATCATTGTCTCTAATTGGGGATCATACGTAAGTTGCATTTTTCCACCTGGTGGTTATGGGATATTGTTTATGTTTAGTTGTCTGTTAGCACTGCATTGTCATTTCGTTTATTCTTTATTGTTTGTTTTTTTCTAAGTTTATCTGTCTAAATTTTAACTCTACGTACGCTGTGCCTTGGTCCGTTAATTCATTAGACGAACGTGACAATATCACAATAATAGAAACGGTTATCTCCATAAAAGCATGAGATATGCAAGGAAATGTTTAGAAATAAAGATCAACATGATGCATATCTATTAATATCCTTTCAGTATAATCAGTTGCTGAAAGTATCAGGGCTTTTGCTTCATGACAGAAATAAGGGAGAAAACAAATAGAAAATGAAAATATGATTTTAATTTGATGATTGGATGTATTTTGCAGTTACATAAACTAGGGGCACATGTCTAAGTATTTCATGAAGCTTGAGCATGTTAACAAATACCTTCTGAGACTGTTGTCTACTTCAGAGCTCAGTGGTAGAGCTGCTATCATTGACTAATTAATTAACAGGACCTCTTAATTCTGTTCTCATGTCCTCCGGATCTGACGACAACTGTTCAGTATATAGCTTTGTTGTCTGTGTTCTATGTCAAATCAAATGAAATCAAATTTTATTTATGTCCTGTGTTTTGCATTATTTTTATCTAAAAAAAAAAATAATGTTCGCCTTGGGTGTGAGAAATACACTTTACAAATTAAATTAATTATTAATATGTATTATTATCCTAATTTAATATCATATAAGAATAATTTCCACAACATGACATAGATATACAGTATTTTGTGCCCTCTGATATTGCAATGCTCTTTCCTGTGTTTAAATGTCAAACCCTGCAATACATTTTGTAATAAATCAATACATTTAGTCATGACTTTTAGATACTGGAAACCATTGATACTATAGGTCACAGGCCATGTACATCTATTACAAGAAGTGCAATACCAGGGAGTCTGCATGCTGTTGGTTGTGAACTCTGTGACAGCTGCATGTAGGTAGGTCTGTCCACCAGCACAATTAGAGCAGAAGGAAAATGTTCTCAACGAGGGCAATACATTGTTTGCTAAATCTAATCGCTCGGCATTGAAATTACATTTACTTGAGCAGCAAGATTTTGACATTTACAAGCCTCAAATAAACAAATTAGGTGATTTTCTACGCACTTGTATCTGAATGAACAGCAAACCAAGTCAGGCCTTCTAACAAACAGGAATCTTAATTGCATTGGTGCAGAAAACGGATGTATTTTCAGATGGACCCCAAAGCTGTGAAAGAACACTTACATTGATGTCCAAGTATGGCCTCTGTACTCAAATTGCAATTGTTAACTATGACGGATACAATAATGAATGTTTGTTGTCGATTAAAATAGTGTCTTCTCATATATAATTCACATTCAAGTGTGAAATACAGTTCCTACACAAACAACTTGGTCAAAACCAGTTTAGACATTACATACAGCCCATTGCTGAGTCAGAGAATGGTCTTGATAGCTATGTTAAACCAACATTTTGAGAGTCTTTTGATTACTAATGTTTTCTTGCCATGACAGTCATGTTTTGAAAAGTTCACTGCAGTAATGCAAATGTGATGTTTTATCAATCCAGTGCAGACATTTGAAACTGAAATGCATCGAAAATGTGCCTTAGAGCTGTCCTACTCATGCACCGAATAGATATTCTCTATCTCATTTTAATATCATGCATTGAGGGTGGGCGGGCATAATATTGAGGAAATGTAAATCAATAAATTATTATCATTTGAGGAAGATCTGATAGTTCCAAAAAGTGTATCTTCAAACCTGTTACAGAAAGATAATCTGATCAGAAATGCTGGATCACCTTTCATCTAATTAGAAATGCTGGATCACCTGAAACTCATGTCTTGAGCAAATAAATAGTCTTAAAGATGGTTGACAGAGTTTTCACATCTTTCACCATAAATCTGTCGCAAAACACCAACAAACACTAGGAGTACAACTTTTTAGTAGGATAGAATCCATGGACAGATGGTGAATGAAATAGAACATGCCTGATCCATTTCATGGCTGCTAAGCAAACAAAGAGAGGTAGTACTGTAAAGTGGGCCATCTCCAGGCGGTACAGTGGTTCACTCACCATGCATCCACTGGAATCAAGCTTGCGGTCAGAGACGCAGCGGAAGTTTCGGCTACAACCACCGTTGTCCTTTGAGCAGTCGCGCACCGGGCCAAACGAGTCCAGTAAAACCTCCAGACTGTCAAACGATGAGGAGATCATCAGCTCTTCTCTGGCAAAATAAAACACAAACAAAAACATTAGAATCTTCCCCCTCAGCAAAAAACAAAATCATCAGTCGCTAGCAATCAAATGTCTCTCTTTGGTTATTGTCTGTTGATTGAAAATGGGTTCGTTGTAGTCCTCATCACAAAACAGTGCATCAAATGCATCTTTCATTTTGAAACTTTATGATGTGCTTCAGTCAGAGCAGCCAAAACTTGAATTTCAAAGCAACCCTGCTTTGCAAAGGGCCTAAGATGTGTTTGATGAAAAGCATTGGGTTTACGGTATGGTTTACAGTGCTTTATTGCTATAACCTTGCTCCAAGCCATCTGTTTTGTCTCTATTATGTGAAATATTTCAAAGACTTGCAAGGTAAAATATTCCAGATCATCACATTGAAATATGAATAGAAAGGGTGGATGAAGAACAAAGCTTGGGCGTACATTCATATTTTCAGGATGCTAAATCACCATGCCATTGAAGTGGAATATATATGATAAACTGAATACTTTTATAATAACACTGCCATGAACCTTGCCTAGGGGAAAGAAAGAATAGCCTCTCTTGTTTTGTAGATAGTATTAATTTGCTCCTTCACCCACTCCCAGAATGCTTCCCCAGAGATTGCCTGAAATAAACATATTCGATATTTCAAGATTTTATCAAACTAGCCAATTTTCTTTTATAATTAACTGTGGGCATTGTCTTTATACATTTATGGCGAACTAACCCAACAGGTCACCCAACAGGTCATACAGATAATGATGCATTATAACCTTTGTATTTACATGAGTGAAATCATCCATCCTTGTCATCATGTTGTTTAACCCTGATTCATGAGGAGGGTTACAGGTGCAGCTACATAGCGTATGTGATCTCTCCCACGGTTGCACAAATCCTGCATGTTTGATTGAATCCAGACCATACATTAGTGGTCTTCAATAGACACAATCAATGTACATTTGAATCTTAAAACATTATATAGAAAGATGAGACCATTTACCCTAACCTCCAGCCACCCTAGTCATAGACTGTTCTCTCTGATAGCGCACGGCAAGCGGTACCGGAGCACCTAGTCTAGGTCCAAGAGGCTTCTAAACAGCTTCTACCCCCAAGCCATAAGACTCCTGAACATCTAATCAAATGGCTACCCAGACTATTTGCATTGCCCCCCCCCCCCCCCTCTTTTACACAGCTGCTACTCTCTGTTATTATCTATGAATTGTCACTTTAATGACTATATCTACATGTACACATTACCTCAATCACCTCGACTAACCGGTGCCCCCGCACATTGACTGTGTACCGGTACCCTGTGTATATAGACTCGCTAATGTTATTTTACTGCTGCTCTTTAATTACTTGTTAATTTTATTTCTTATTCTTATTCATATTTTTTAAACTGCATTGTTGGTTAGGGGCTTGTAAGTAAGCATGTCACTGTATTCGGCGCATGTGACTAATAACATTTTATTTGATTTGGATATCTATATGATTAACAAGAACATTTAAGCAATTTGAAAGTCCACTCTGCTCATAATTCAGAAAAGACACAAAGAAGAGACATTCAGGCTATTAGCTGTTGAAAAATACAGGCTGGCTAATTACTTCTCTTTACCCAGTAATTTGCCTTATGTGAAATATTTCAAAGACTTGCAAGGTAAAATATTTCAGATCATCACATTGAAATATGAATAGAAAGGGTGGATGAAAAACAAAGCTTGGGTGTACATTCTTATTTTCAGGACGCTAAATCACCATGCCATTGAAGTGGAATATAAACTCAGCAAAAAAAGAAATGTCCTCTCACTGTGAACTGCGTTTATTTTCAGCAAACTTAACATGTGTAAATATTCATATGATTATAACAAGATTCAACAACTGAGACATGAACTGAACAAGTTCCACAGACATGTGACTAACAGAAATGGAATAATGTGTCCCTGAACAAAGGGGGGTGGGTCAAAATCAAAAGTAACAGTCAGTATCTGGTGTGGCCACCAGCTGCATTAAATACTGCAGTGCATCTCCTCCTCATGGACTGCACCAGATTTGCCAGTTCTTGCTGTGAGATGTTACCACACTCTTCCACCAAGGCACTTGCAAGTTCCCGGACATTTCTGGGGGGGAATGGCCCTAGTCCTCACCCTCCGATCCAACAGGTCCCAGATGTTCTCAATGGGATTGAGATCCGGGCTATTCGCTGGCCATGGCAGAATACTGACATTCCTGTCTTGCAGGAAATCACGCACAGAGCGAGCAGTATGGTTGGTGGCATTGTCATGCTGGAGGATCATGTCAGGATGAGCCTGCAGGAAGGGTACCACATGAGGGAGGAGGATGTCTTCCCTGTAACGCACAGCGTTGAGATTGCCTGCAATGACAAGCTCAGTCCGATGATGCTGTGACACACAGCCCGTGACGGACCCTCCGCGTCCAAATCGATCCCGCTCCAGAGTACAGGCCTCGGTGTAACGCTCATTCCTTCGACGATAAACACGAATCCGACCATCACCCCTGGTGAGACAAAACCGCGACTCGTCAGTGAAGAGCACTTTTTGTCAATCCTGTCTGGTCCAGCGAAGGTGGGTTTGTGCCCAAAGGCGACGGTGTTGCCAGTGATGTCTGGTGAGGACCTGCCTTATAACAGGCCTACAAGCCCTCAGTCCAGCCTCTCTCAGCCTATTGCGGACAGTCTGAGCACTGATGGAGGGATTGTGCGTTCCTGGTGTAACTCGGGCAGTTGTTGTTGCCATCCTGTACCTGTTCTGCAGGTGTGATGTTTGGATGTACCGATCCTGTGCAGGTGTTGTTACACGTGGTCTGCCACTGCGAGGACGATCAGCTGTCCGTCCTGTCTCCCTGTAGCGCTGTCTTAGGTGTCTTACAGTCCGGACATTGCAATTTATTGCCGTGGCCACATCTGCAGTCCTCATGCCTCCTTGCAGCATGGCTAAGGCACATTCACTCAGATGAGCTGGGACCCTGGGCCTTTCTTTTGGTGTTTTCAGAGTCAGTAGAAAGACCTACTTAGTGTCCTAAGTTTTCATAACTGTGACCTTAATTGCCTACCGTCTGTAAGCTGTTAGTGTCTTAACAACCGTTCCACAGGTGCATGTTCATTAATTGTTTATGGTTCATTGAACAAGCGTGGGAAACAGTGGTTAAACCCTTTACAATGAAGATCTGTGAAGTTATTTGGATTTTCACGAATTATCTTTGAAAGACAGGGTCCTGAAAAAGCGACGTTTTACATGATAAACTGAGTACTTTTATAATAACACTGCCATGAACCTTGCCAAGGGGAAAGAAAGAATAGCCCCTCTTGTTTTGTAGATAGTATTCATTTGCTCCCTCACCCACTCCCAGAATGCTTCCCCGGAGATTGCCTGAAAGAAACATATTTGATATTTAAAGATTTTATCAAAGTTGCCAATTTTATTTTATAATTGACTGTGGGCATTGTCTTTATACATTGATGGAGTACTAACCCAACAGGTCATACAGATAATGATGTATTAAAAAAAAAAATGGAGGGTTTAATTCTTATACTGAATTTAGGCTACCTTTATGATGTATTCATTATTTTGTATTAAATTACGTACACAAAATAACCTTTGTATTTACATGAGAGAAATGTTATTCGTCACATGCTTCGTAAACAAAAGGTGTAGACTAACAGTGAAATGCTTACTTACAAGCCCTTCCCAACAATGAGGAGATAAATAATATAGAAACATAATAGTAAAGTAAAACACGTCATAATAAAAGTCATAATAAATACACAATGAGTAACTTGGCTATATACACGGGTCACCAGTACTGAGCAGGGGTACAAGGTCATTGAGGTAGATATGTACATGCATATGATATAACTAGGAATAAAGTGACAGATAATCAACAGTAGCAGCAGCGTATGTGATGAGTCAAAAGAGTTCATGCAAAAAGGGTCAATGCAGATAGTCCGGCTAGCTATTTGGTTAACTATTCAATAGACACTATCACTATAGATTTTAACCTTAAAGCTTTCTATGTAGAAAGATGAGCCCATTTACCCTAGCGTTCAATTATATATATGATTAAAAAGAACATTTAAAGCAATAGGAAAGTCCTCTCTGCTCATAATTCAGAAAAGACACAAAGAAGAGACATCCATTCAGGCTATTAGCCATTGAAAAATACAGGCTGGCTAATTGCTTCTCTTTACTCTGTAATTTGCCTTGCATTATACTCTTTATAGGTGAGTCACAGTTAAAATGGAAGGAAATACTGTATATTGTGAGGATTCTGATTCCAAGTCTGCAGATCACTCTACATGTATCTATGAATACTCTGAGCTCTACATGGCTTAAACTTACAAAACTTTCCTCCATCTCATTTCTGTTGCTATATAGGATAACAACATAACAAGGAGTAGAAGCAAGTAACTACATCTAACCCTCTAAATGGTTCATTAAATGGGGAGAGAAAGTTGAACGCTGACTCTTTGAAACACAACTTTAATGAAAAACGGTGCCCAATGCAGTCAAAATAAATAAAAAATCCTGTGTTTTGTATCACATTGTATCATTATGGGGCGGCAGGTAGCCTAGTGGTTAGCGCGTTGGGCCAGTAACTGAAGGTTGCTAGATCGAATCCCCAGGCTGACAAGGTAAAAATCTGTTGTTCTGCCCCTGAACAAGGCAGTTCATCAAATCATGCCCAGGTGATCGTATAACGATCTAGGCCGTCATTGTAAATAATAATTTGTTCTTAACTGACTAAATTAAGGTTTAATATATATATATATATATATATATATATATATATATATATATATATATATATATTTTTACAACAGCTGATAAAACTAACACTGTAAAAATACGATCAGTGTTATTTCCTGATAGTTGCTGGTTGTAAATCAAATGTACCCAGGACCTAATCAGCACGTTTTGCATGGGTTGAGTTTCGGCTTCCCTGGTAACATCACTAGATTGTAAATTAGGTAATAGACCAATAACAAAGAGATTTCCCAACCTTTCTGCCAAATAACAGCTAGTTTTCTGTTTCCCTCCCCAGTCAGACCACTCAGACCACCACTCCCAAATATTTTTTAGCAGAAAAGCTAATTTTGTTTCTTTTTGACCATTTAAATGGAAAACTTTTACAGTAAGGTTGTGACCCAGAATTTGAGATTGATATAAAAAATGGCTGCAGTTCAGTTTAAAGATCTTTTCTCAACTATTTTGTCATTTTTATGAAGTCAATAAATTAAGGCACAGACACTTTTAGATCAGAGCCTTTTCTTCCTCGTGTTGCTGCCAGAGAGTAAGACGTGGTGACAAATGATTTTCAAACAAGGCCTCAGAGGGAGCACGCAGCTCCAAAGCAGAGTAAATTAACAGCATCTAGAGGTGGTAGATAGCTGTGGCGTATGCTACTGCCCTGGGGGGACGCAACGTGAGCGTTCATCACGTCATCAATCACAAGACATGTAGTTATTTACTCAGTTTTCAAGAAAGCTGCCAAATGATAAATAGAATATAAAAATACAGGAAACAAGTAGGGTGTAATGGGATACTGTATAATATGGGAGAATAGATCCCATTATTGCAGTAAAAAGAGAGATGTGGTAGTCTATTGCAGAGAAAGCAAGACTTAAAGGGGTACTTCAGGATTTTGGCAATGAGGCCCTTTATCTACTTCCCAGAATCAGATGAACTGGTGGATAGCATTTATTTTGTCTCTTTCTGGTATGAAGGAAGTTAGAGGTAGTTTCGCGAGCCATGGCTCGATACCCATAGACTTACAGCCACAACTATCTCAAACTTCCTTCATAATGGACACAAAGACATAAAAATGGTATTCACAAGTTCATCTGACTGATTAAGGGCCTCATTGCCAAAATGCTGAAGTTTCCCTTTAACCTGTTACGGCTGCTGTCCCTGTACAGGGATCAACATCAGCGGACATCAGCGGAAATTTCAGAGTGACAACTAATAGTACTCGAAGGGCCTCATTGCCAAAATGCTGAAGTTTCCCTTCAATGAAACCCATTATCAAAATGATTTTCATTGTTTGTGGTATTACATGAGCAGTAATATGTTTTTGTTGTAGCCAGTCACTTGTCTTTGGCCTGTTGCTCAAAAGTGAAGCCGTTGTGGGCTACATCATTACTATTCTGAGTTCAGCTGAGAAACTAGTTTAGTGCTTCACAGAGAAGAATCCAAATGTAAAAGCCAAATGAATCAGAGGAACATCTGACCTTTTGTTAATAGTATTCAAGCTTCCAGTAACAAGTCATCCTCCAACTAATATAGAGCACGGTTTTCATGATCACCCATTAAAATATTCAGGATAAAATACATGTGTATACCTACTCCATAATAATCCACCCCATGTTTTCTCATGTAAGGTTAGCTCCCAATTTACCATTGAATTTGGTACAGTGCCTCTAATGACACTCCAATACTGGACAGAGTGGTTGTGACTGCAACTAACTGAATGACGATTTGTGACATCCAGTTAACATGGATCATCATCATCATCATCTAAGTTCAATATCAGCTGAAAGGGATGATGGATCTTGCTACTCCTATTCAACTTTGACTCAGTAACCTAACATACTGAGAATGCTATGTTAAAATCAAAGTCAGAGTTCCTCAAAGTCTGCTAGTTGAGTCTTGGATGTGCTGACATGATTTTGAAATTGTGTTGTTTATGAATAATAAGATGAAATCAGGAGCATGCATATCTTTACTTTTCCCCAAAAAAATATAAAGACTATCTATGTCAAATCATGCCCAGGTGATCGTATAACAATTCATCTTTAAAAAAAAAAAATCTTTCAACTAAAATTGACAAGAAAAATACAGAGACTAACTCAAAAGAACATGACAGGACAGGACATGTCATCACAGGACTAAAACATTTACACAATGACTGAGAGGGAGGACATTTCATTGGATTAATCCGTAAAATGTGAATACGGTTCAATTGGAAAGTATTCAGAACCCTTAACTTTTTCCAGATTTGTTACGTTGCGGCATTGTTCTAAAATAGATTAAATAAAAAATTGTCCTCATCAATCTACAATTTTTGCAAATCCATTTAAAAAAAATAAAAAACAGAAATACCTTATTTCCATAAGTATTCAGACCCTTTTCTATGACACTTGAAATTGAGCTCAGGTGCATCTTGTTTCCATTGATCATCCTTGAGATGTTTCTACAACTTGATTGGAGTTCACCTGTGGTACAATCATTTGATTGGACATGATTTGGAAAGGCTCACACCTGTTTACAGCTGTCCACAGTTGACAGTGCATGTCAGAGCTAAAACCAAGCCATAAGGTCAAAGGAATTGTCCGTAGAGCTCTGAGACAGGATTGTGTCAAGGCACAGACCTGGGGAAGGGTACCAAAAAACGTCTTCAGCATTAAAGATCCCAAAGAACTCAGTGGCCTCCATCACTCTTAAATGGAAGAAGTTTGGAACCACCAAGATTCTTCATAGATCTGACCGCCCGGCCAAACTGAGAAATTGGGGGAGAAGGGCCTTGGTCAGGGAGGTGACCAAGAACCCGATGGTAACGCTGACAGAGCTCCAGAGTTCCTCTGTGGAGATGGGAGAAGTACAGAAGTTCCAGAAGTACAACCATCTCTGCAGCACTCCACCAATCAGAACTTTATGGTAGAGTGGCCAGACGGAAGCCACTCCTTATTAAAAGGCACATGACAGCCCACTTGGAGTTTGCCAAGAGGCACTTAAAGGACTCTCAGACCATGAGAAACAAGATTCTCTGGTCTGATGAAACCAAGATTGAACTCTTTGGCCTGAATGCCAGGCGTCATGTCTGGTGGAAATCTGGCACCATCCCTACAGTGAAGCATGGTGGAGGCAGCATCATGCTGTAGGGATGTTTTTCAGCGGCAGGGACTGGGATACTAGTCAGGATCGAGGGAAATATCAATGGCGCAAAGTACAGGGAGATCCTTGATGAAAACCTGCTCCAGATCGCTCAGGACCTCAGACTGGGGCGAGGATCACCTTCTAACAGTACAGCGACTCTAAGCACACAGCCAAGATAACGCAAGAGTGGCTTCGGGCCAAGTCTCTGAATGTCTTTCAGTGGCACATTCAGAGCCCGGACTTGAACCCGATCTAACATCTCGGGAGATACCTGAAAAAAGCTGTGCAGCAATGTTCCTCATCCAACCTGACAGAGAGGACACGCAGAGAACAATGGGAGAAACTCTCCAAATACAGGTGTGCCAAGAAGACTACCCAAGAAGACTCGAGGCTGTAATCGCCGCTAAAGGTGCATCAATAAAGTATTGAGTAAAGGGTCTGAATACTTATGTAAATGTGATATTCCTGTTTTTTTTTTTTTTTTATAAAATTGCAAAAACTTCTAAAAACCTGTTTTTTCTTTGTTATTATGGGGTATTGTATATAGTTTGATGAAGGAACATGTGGAAAAAGTAATGAAGTCTGAATACTTTTCGAATGCACTGTATACACTGAGTGTACAAAACATTCGGAGCACCTTCCTAATATTGAGTTGTATCCCCTCCTTTAGGCCATCAGAACATCCTCAATTTGTCAGGGCATAGACTCTACAAGGTGTCAAAAGAGTTCCACAGGGATGCTGGCCCATATTGACTCCAATGCTTCCCACTCTTGGCTGGATGTCCTTTGGGTGGTGGAAAATTTGTGATACACACGGGAAAGTGTTCAGCGTGAAAAACCCAAAAGCGTTGCAGTTCTTGACACAAACCGGTGCACCTAGCACCTAATGACATACAGTAAGTACCCTGTTCAATGGCACTTAAATATTGCCCATTCACCCTCTGAATGGCACACAAACAATCCATTTCTCAATTGTCTCAATGCAAAAACATCCTTCTTTAACCCGTCTCCTCTCCTTCATTTACACTGACTGAAGTGGATTTAACAAGTGACATCAATAAGGGATCATAGCTTTCACCTGGATTCACTTGGTCAGTCTATGTCATAGAAAGAGCATTTATACTTCATGTTTTGTATACTCAGCGTAGGGAGCCATACCCAGTGCTTAAGTTTTATATCGGAAGGTACCGTAACAAAAAGTGAGTGCAAGAGGGGGTGACCAAGGGGGCTATGAGGTACCGGAACGGATGGAAAATAATAATCACCTTTATAATAAAGCAGTGCATGCATATCATCGCATTTGCGTTGTGGCATAGAGCATTAGAGCAGGCCAGGAGTCGCTTATAGAAGTTGCACATATGAAAGAACAATTGTGCAAACTGAAAATCTGAAATCAATAAAAGCAACCTTGCCTTGAATCCATCAATAGCCTAGACCTACAGTAGGTGTGTATACACATATATATGAGGAGGAAATTATAGAAAATTATAGAAATTATGAGTAGTTCACTCGCCGGTGAAGGCGCTAGGCTTTTGGCCCGAGACTATCTCTTGTTTTACATTATAAAACAGTGTTTGCTCAATAGGTCTAATTGGAAGTTTATATATTTGGTAGTCTACAGTCAGATTAGAGTCTTCTCTTTTAAACTG
The DNA here is from genome assembly GCF_057628025.1 of Oncorhynchus mykiss. Classification (NCBI taxonomy): domain Eukaryota; kingdom Metazoa; phylum Chordata; class Actinopteri; order Salmoniformes; family Salmonidae; genus Oncorhynchus; species Oncorhynchus mykiss. The sequence continues at coordinate 23,307,033 of NC_143049.1, forward strand.
GAGCAATCTGCTTTCCAAACTGTGTTATCCCGCGATTTCATTTGATAGAAAGGCTTTTTCTGGCTGCATGCAGTTCACTGACAGATTTGCCGCCCGGATATGCCTTGTGACTTGGCTACATAAACACAATCCACAGCTAGGTCATTTTTTAAGATGCTATTGGTCCTCTGTGGCTAAATTATAGGCCTACTCCTGGTGTAGTATTCTGAATGATTTAATTTATTTCTGAACAGACAGCAGTAATTGTATAACTTTGGCAAAAATATTTAAATTAATCAGGGCTGCTGCAACTCCTTCAGCACCCTTCCCGCAGCTACTGTATGATTCTATAAGGAAATAAACGTGCAACACTGGAGAGATGAGAGTTGCAGGCTCATGTCTAGCAGAGAGAGTGAGAGATATCATAGGAAATACATCTCATTCTAGTTCTGAGAGAGATCCAGGCGCGTTTCTCTCTCTTACCACAGCAATAGCCATGCATTGGTCTCAAACATAGGCTATGTTGAGCAAACCATAAGCCCGGGCCGGCCCCACCCAACACAAATGAATTCTTAAAATATCAGGTGCAGGCTGAAAATCTACATTTTCACGTTACATTTTGTAGGGGGTAAGATAATTAATGAGGAGGCAAATCGAATGAACTCTGATCACTTTTATTAAAATGTTTACATTGCAAACAGTGTTTTTTTATTTAGAGGTACAGGATCTGGCAAAAATTAAGCACTGGCCATACCTGTGCCAGACAAAAAAAGCTGCAAACGATAGAACCAAACATCATTACGCAGCTGCATAATCTCATTGTTGTAGCCTACCTAATGTACTGTATATCTGCTGGTGTTAGTCTCTGTTACAAGAATACGTGACATTTAAAAACAATGTTTAGCGAGATCAACCAAGGCATGAAAAGGCATAGCCGCGGGAAGTAGGGGTGCTAAGGGTGCTGTAGCACCCCCTGAAAAATCTGAATACGAAAAAAAGTGTAATTTAAACATCACAAAAGTAGTGCACTGTGCCTTTACTAGTCCTGTATTAGCAGACCGATATAGCCGTCTGTAGCGCTGGCAAAAAAATACATTCCACAAACTCCTTCCTGCGGCTATGGGCTAAGGACTCAGTTAGGAGGAATAAGGGTGTGAACGTTTAAATGAAATTGGAATCCTTAACGTTAAGAAAAATCACAAAAAAACAACTGTTTTTTTGGGGGGGGGGCAGGGGGTTTCCCAAACAAAATTAAAATCACAGTGCAGTCTGCCTGCTCTATCTGATGCGAGTGTGTGTACAGTCTTCAGTCTGTTGAGTGTAGAATATCCTATCCTATTCATTGATGATAGGCCCTACTGTACTGAAGTTGCGAGACTTTGCAAGCCAAAAAATTGCAAAATACAGCATTCCATTGCAAGATACAGCTTTTGATTGCAGATAGATGGGCTTAGAGCACGGTTCTGACTCCGTCTGTCTGGTAGCCGACCTGCCTACAGTATACTGTGCCCCTCCCCTCTCTCTACACAAGTGTTTGCGTTCAGTCACAGCAACTAATCAGTCTCCAGTTCCAAAAATACTGAAATTTAGGAGTTCATTCTTAGCAGAAGATGTATTTTCTTTCTACTAAATGTCTTGTTAAGTCACGTATTTAACAAACTGTAAAGCCCTTTTAAGGAGAAAGTGGTCTGTGGTTAGGCAGCAGGCCTTTTATTGACAATTCAATTGCATTTCACAATGTTTCTACTTCATATTCATCATCTCCAGCACCATCAACATCAACTTATGTGAAAATTGTGGTTTTGTAGCACAGGAGGCTGCTGAGGGAAGGACGGCTCATAAAAATGGCTGGAATGGTGTGAATGGAATGGGAACAAACACATGGAAACCATGTGTTTGATGTGTTGAATACCATTCCATTAATTCCGTTCCAGCCATTACTATGAGTCTGTCCTCCCCAATTAAGGTGTCACCAGCCGCCTGTGTTTTGAAGTAAAAAGGATAGAGTAAGATAAGCTTTTCCAATGACATCATCAACCAATTAGTAGGGAATTATTAGGCAATGCCTACTCATAATTGGTTAAAATTATATATTTTTTATTACAAAACATGGTAAAGCAATTTTCACATATGTTGATGTTGGGGTGGTGCTGGACATGATGAATATAAGCTTGACCATTTTTTTCTCTTTAAGGCTAAGTTGATCGTTAGAACATTTGTTGGAGCATGAGAAAACTAAATAATCCACCCCATGTTTTCTCTCTTGTGAGATTGGCTTCCAATTTACCATTGAATTTGGTACAGCACCTCTAATGACGCTCCAATGCTGACCAGAGTGTTTGTGACTGCAATGAACTGAATGACGATTTGTGACATCCAGTTAACATGGATCATCATCATCATCATCATCATCCCCGCTCAATATCAGCTGAAAGTGATGATCTTGCTACTATTGTTCAACTTTGACTCGGTAACCTAACATCATGGTACTAAGAATGATACATTACCGCTCAAAAGTTTGGGGTCAATTAGAAATGTCCTTGTTTTGAAAGAAAAGCGCATTTGTTGTCCATTAAAATAACATCAAATAGATTAGAAATACAGCGTAGACATTGGTAATGTTGTAAATGACTATTGTAGCTGGAAACGGCAGATTTTTTATGGAACATCTACATAGGTGAACAGAGGCCCATTATCAGCAACCATCCCTCCTGTGTTCCAATGGCACGTTGTTTTAGCTAATCCAAGTTTAGCATTTTAAAAGGCTAATTGATCATTAGAAAACCCTTTTGCAATTATGTTAACATAGCTGAAAACTGTTGTTCTGATTAAAGAAGCAATAAAACTGGCCTTCTTTAGACTAGTTGAGTATCTGGAGCATCAGCATTTGTTTGTTCGATTAGAGGCTCAAAATGGCCAGAAACAACAAACTTTCGTCAGTCTATTCTTGTTCTGAGAAATGAACGCTATTCCATGCGAGAAATTGCCAAGAAACTGAAGACCTCGTACAACGCTGTGTACTACTCCTTTCACAGAACAGGGCAAACTGGCTAGAATAGAAAGACTAACCAGAATAGAAAGAGGAGTGGAAGGCCCCGGTGCACAGAGGATAAGCACAGAGTGTCTAGTTTGAGAAACAGACGCCTCACAAGTCCTCCACTGTCAGCTTCATTAAATAGTACCCGCAAAACACCAGTCTCAACGTCAACAGTGAAGAGGCGACTCCAGAATGCTGGCCTTCTAGTTAGAGTTGCAAAGAAAAAGCCATATCTCAGACTGGCCAATAAAAAAAGGATTAAGTTGGACAAAAGAACACATACACTGGACAGAGGCCTAGAAGGCTAGCATCCCGGAGTCGCCACTTCACTGTTGACATTGAGACAAAGTTGACTACAAATACAAAGTTGCCAATGTCTTTGCAATTGATTCAAACAAGCAACGCATAAAAAGACGCTTCAAATTAAAACCCACATGTCGGCCTGAAAATATTAAACCAGCAGCCTATGCCTATTTCAGTCATATTGTTTCATGTTCAATCAATTGAGTTATATTTTGCAACTTCTAGGCTACAGTCTATCATTTTCTCAACATATTTCATGTTGTGTATGTCACGCTCTGATCTGTTTCACATGTCCTTGTGCTTGTCTCCACCCCCTCCAGGTGTCGCTTATTATCCCTGGTGTATTTATCCCTGTGTTTCCTGTCTCTCTGTGCCAGTTTGTCTTGTTTGTCAAATCAACCAGCGTTTTTGTGTCTCAGCTCGTGCTTTTTCCAGTCTCTCTTTTCTCGCTCTCCTGGTTTTGACACTTGCCTGTCCTGACTCTGAGCCCGTCTGCCTGACCACACTGCCTGCCCCTGACCTCGAGCCTGCCTATCGTCTTGTACCGTTTGGACTCTGACCTGGTTTATGAACTCTCATCTGTACCCGACCTGCCTTTTACCTACCCCTTTTGCTATAATGAATATCGGTGTTCAACCATCTGCGTCCTGTGTCTGCATTTGGGTCTCGCCTTGTGCCCTTATAGTTTAGCCTAACATGCACGAAATGATGTGCCAAATCTTAATTTAGTGCATTATTATAGGATAAAGATTAGAATAAGCCACCTCAATATTTGCAGCCATAGGTGATAATATCTTTCTAGAAGCTGATCCGCCCTCAGAATTGTGGAATAATTATAATGTTAAGGTAAGATTTGAATGAAGAATGCTGATCCGAGAGCAGAGTTGCCTTTCTTTAAATTCTATCAGTATCCACACATGCCGCAACGACGAACTAGGCGACCATTCCCTCTGCATGGTGTTTTGGGAAACACATGTTACATCTTCGGCCGTTGTATAAAAGATGCAATCGTTATAACACTCGTAAGCCTAAGTTCAATCGCAATCAGGAAACCCAGCCTGGTCTACTCCTGATGGACCGAAGTACAGCTTTAGAAGTGGCATTCCTTTAAAGACAAGTAAAATGCCCATTCAGTGGTGCTTCAAAACTATCTCCAGAGGTTTCATGTCGGCATTTAAAAATCCATAGTGCACCCTTACAGACAAACAAGTATGCTGTAGCAGAGGCACTTTCAAGGGTATATGACTATGGCAACTTCATTGCCAAGCCCTAGCGGTCATACATAATAGGACCATTATCTTATTTTTTTATTGTTTTAACAAATGGCCATTTAAATGTTGAGCAAAATGTTATATTTCTCACATCCCTAGTTAGGACCATCAACTGGAAGGATTTAAAAGCTCAGATACAAAGGATAACTTTGAACTCACCAAATGGTGAATGTGTGAAGACTGCAGTCAGTTTGAGCAGCCAGGTGAAATTGCAATAAAAATGCCTTGCATACTCAGTGACTATAATTTGTGTTTCTCTAAATGTCATAGTTATAATGAAACTACCCGCACGTAACGAATGCAATCAGGGATATGGCTAAATAGATGTAGCTTCAAAGTTGCATTTGTTGAAGTGTGTATAATAGAAGTTGAAATTTTTCCGCACTTCAAAAAAGATCTATGTGCAAGCAGTACATTTCCTTTTGAGAGGTTATGAACCATTTAACAATTCAATTCAACTACACTTTTATGGTATTACATTGCCAAATGAGTTTTGTTTTTGCTGCTCTCTTATTGATTTTTTGCTCAACTTTAGTGCTTCTTTACTCTTTGAATCATGATCAATGAAACACTTGCAATGTCTGACATCAACCTTATAACGAGTGTAAAATGTTCCAGAACAATGTATAGGGAATACAAAATGCTTTGATATGGAGGATATTCAATGCCGATTATGATGGAATAAAAATACTGTCGGCCTATGTAGCCTCAAGATATTACTTTGTTTATAGCTAATATCACTCCTTGTAAAACGTACCTCATGAAACATATGGAAAAGTTGAATCTCTTACCTCACATCCACAGCATCCTCCATGACAGTCATATCAGTCTTGCACTTGGCTGAAGGGTTGATTGCCAGCTCAGCAGGTGGAATGACAAAGCTTTTACTTAATGGTAACCACATCCCTTCCCCCAATGTGTATGTGAACCTGAGGAGGAAAAATACACAGATTTTGACACATTATGGTACTAATGGAACAACATCATTGGAAACAAAGTAGAAAGAACATTGTCTACTTTCTCCACTTAATTTAGTATTTCAAAAGAGCTGGGTTTACTACCGCTTTGCTAATGCGTGTTTGTCTGAAATAAGCTGAATTCCAGGTCTTCTGGTGCCTTGTTGAGTGGTAACTCAGAAGATCAGTGTGGAGAACATCAGGGGTTGTTTTAATTTCCTACAGAGAAATACAATAAAACCCATGGCCTGTTGCCCATATAGCCTTGGTGCCTTTGACCATTTGTTTGTCTTTCTCTGGATTATCACAAGCATATCCTCAGTTGTCTTCAAAAGGCCTTTTACACTCACTTAAACTAAAGGCTGATTGGACTCTGGAGTAGCACATTATGTTTTTTTTCTCACAGTTCAATAGTTTTAGAAATCTTTCTCTGGCAATGGTTCATACCATTCAACTAATAGGCCTCAAACTACACTGAACAAAAATATGAAGGCAACATGTAAAGTGTTGGTCCCATGTTTCATGAGCTGAAATAAAAGATCCCAGAAATTATCCATACACCCAAAAATATTATTTCTCTCAGATTTTGTGCACAAATTTGTTTACACGCCTGTCAATGAGCATTTCTCCTTTGCCAAGATAATCCATCCATATGACAGGTGCGGCATATCAACAAGCTGATTAAACAGTATGATCATTACATAGCCGCACCTTGTGCTGGGGACAATAAAAGCCACTCAACACAATGCCACAGATGTCTCAAGTTGTGAGGGAGCGTGCAATTAGCATGCTGAATGCAGGAATGTCCACCAGAGCTGTTGCCAAAGAATT